>NC_074672.1:38613812-38636312 GCF_029448725.1 Salvelinus fontinalis | reverse complement strand
TTAAGTATTAAAAGTAAAAATCATTTCATATTCCTTATATTAAGCAAACCAGACAGCACAATTTTCTTGATGTTTTTATTTTACGGATAACCTTGGGCACACTCCAAAATACACAACATTTACAAATGAAGCATTTGTGTTTAGTGAGTCCGCCAGATAAGAGGCAGACGGGGATGACCCGTGATGTTCTCTTGACAAGTGTGTGAATTGCACCATTTTCCTGTCCTGCTAAGCATTCAAAATGTAACGAGTACTTTTGGGTGTTAAGGAAAGTGTATGGAGTAAAAAGTACAATATTTTCTTAAGGAATTTAGTGAAATAAATGTAGTCAAAAACATAAATAGTTAGTACAGATATCCCCATAAAAAAAAACTAATTAAATAGTACTTTAAAGTATTTTAATTAAGTACTTTACACCACTGAAGCCTACCAACATCCCCCAGGTCCTACTGACCGTTTTTAAGAAGCAAAACACTGTACGTTTCAGCACGGTTGAAAGTGCCCTCACAGCTCAGCTGCTTCCGCTTCGACACAGATCTAAGGTCCGTTTTGTGTTTTTCCTCTGAAAAGGACTGCCCGGGAGGCGATACTATGCAAATCCAACCAGAAATCCCTCCTCTTATCTAAGAAGATCGGGCATTGAGGTAATCTACGGCTAGACCATTGGTTTAGATATGTGTCAATCTCACGAGTTGTCAAGCCGCTTTCCATCAATGGATGAGAGACAATAAACGCTATCTGACAGCAATCGACCCTGAATAATATAATATAATATTATAATCATAAACCAGTATCACAGAACTCAATATTGAACATCTCGTTTATAGTGCTTTCCTAGACTACATCCAATGACGCGCGAAACAGGAGTGAATCAATTGTCTTTGAAAAAATCTAACATTCAAAGGTTAGCTTTGTGCTAAAGTATCGTAAATAAACCTGTTTGAACCTAATGTGATCCGCAACATCAAAAAGGACATCATATTGAAGAAAAACTGAAATCCCCTTCCCGATACTGGGAACAATATTTTTTCGGCGCTTGTGCATCAATTCTAGCCAGAGCGGAGGAAGTTTACGCACCATGACATGTCAGTCAAATTTCAATCATTTTGGGTTGATGGACTGGACGATGTTGAAATCACTTCCTATATCGATCCAAAAGAAAATCTCAATATTCCCAAAGTTTTGCAGCTACACATAGCTTTGTTACACCCCACTCCACAGAATAACTCATTCGCCGTCTCTGAGTTGAGCGTAGCGCGGGGAAAACTGCAACAGTTCATTTTACAACACGCTTGGCATGATGCTGGGTGATGCCTGATAAGAGATGTAACGGCTCTCAATCCAACATCCTGTCTAATATCCCATCAGAAGTGGAAACACTTAAGGCCTAATGAGACAGTCATGGTCATAGACGTATTCCACCCAGCCCGTGTCAGACCCGGTAGGGTAGAAACTATGCGAGACCACGGGTAGGGGGATTAAGCTACTTCTGCTATCCGTGGCTGTATATATCTCTACATTACATAAGAATTAAGCCTCTCAGTCACAAAAACGACGCATTTTGAATCATCTATTTGATTAAAGATGCCCTAAAATCAAGATGGTGTTCGTAGAAGTAGGCTCGGAGGCTCTCTTACCTGTCAACAGAACAGTCCTTCTCCATCACCGGAAAGCCCAGCTCGTATCCAAGTCCATTGGCGCGAGCTCCACAGTCCCAGCATTCTCTGGACCTCTCCTGCTGTCGGGCCACAAGCACGCGCAAACTCTCTCCCACGGCGGCGGGGACAATTAAAGGGACAGCGATGATTGGAGATGGAGATAACGCCGTGAGTCGATGGGACAAGCACAAAGGAGTGCCTGAAAGCTGCCACATTTGGTCATTGAGTTTTATTTATATGGTAGAACATAGTAGGATATTACTGTTCATCCTTGCAAGAGATTTAGATAAACCGACAGACAAAAAGCAACCCCAGACTACAAGAAGGTTACACAATTTTTCCCTCTGACAGAGAGGTGAATGTTGATTGACTGACAGTGTGTCCGTGGTAGATACAGTGGAAGTGAGAGAAGGGGCCCACTAGTGGAGTTGAGAGGGATGGTGAGGTTGCCATAGTGATACCTACTATCAACAGAAATAATACCAATCAACCTCACTGTCATATAATAGTTCACAACATTTGGACAATATCGAACTGTTTGTATACCAATGTCCCAGAGGAGGCTGATGGGAGGAGCTGTAGGAGGACGGGCTCATTTGTAACAGCTGGAATGAAATAAACAAAGTGGTATCAAACACATCAAACATATGTAAACCACATATCTGAGTCTGTTCCATTCATTACAATGAGCCAGTCCTCCTATAGCTCGTCCCACTAGCCTCCTCTGCAATGTCCATAGTATAAGTTTCTCTGCCCACTACTACCTTATATTGGCAGTTGATTTGATGCCCCCGTATATTTAAAGGAATAATACTATTGGTATACAAACAGTTCAATATTGTCCAAATGTTGTGAACTATTATGTGAAAGTGATGTTGATTGGTATTTTTTCTGTTGTTAGTAGGTATCACTATGGCAACCTCACCATCCCTCTCAACTCCACTAGTGGGCCCCTTCTCTCACTTCCACTGTATCTACCACAGACACACTGTCAGTGGTATTAGTTTCTCTGCCGACTACTACCCTATATTGGCAGATGATTTGACACCACTTATATTTAATAATAATAATAATAATATTGTACACACACAGGGTATACCACAGGCATGCTGTCCTTAACTTTACAACACAAATCACACAAGAGACAAGACTGAAATCAGACTGAAGACAGATCACTATACAGTGTGTGTGTCTCCCTCTGTTCGCCTGTCTGTCTTGGGGTGGTTAAGCCAGACTTCCTGAACACAAATGATCATTCCCCTATATCTAGTTTACCAGTGTAGTGGACAGTGGTGACTGGTGGGAGAAGCTATAGGACGACAGGCTCATTTGTAATGGCTGGAATGGAAATCATGAGGTTTCCATGTTTGATACCGTTCCATTCATTTCAATCCAGCCATTACAATGAGCCTGTCGTCCTATAGCTCCTCCCACCAGCCTCAGTCAGACTATCCCACCGTGAGATCAGCATAGGGCATCATCAGCGCAAACTATAATTGATCTTTTTTTGTAGTAAACTACTAGCCTGACGACTCACACTAAATTATTCCGCTGCTCTGTCGTTTCCTACATACTTTAGTCTGAGACTGCCACGATTGAATAACTAACTGGATTTATATAGAGCTTTCTACCAACTGTGGTACTCAAAGCACTTCACATAGTAAGAGGTAAACTCACCTCATCCCCCACCCATATCTGGCACCCACCTGGGTGATGCACGGCAACTCGCCACACATCAGCTATTAGATGGAGAGGGATTTTTGCCAATTAGGAATGATTAAGTGGCAATGACCGAATGGGACCAGGTTGGTAATTTAGCCATGACCCCGGGGTGTACACCCCTACTCTTACAATCAGTGCCATGGGATTTTTAAATGACCACAGAGAGTCAGGACACCCTTTTAATGTCCTATCCAAAAGACGTCACCGTACACAGGGCAATGTCCCCTTCGCTGCTCTGGGGCATTGGGATCTCCTTAGACCAGAGGGAAGAGTGCCCCCTACTGGCCCTCCAACACCACTTCCAGCAACACCTGGTCTCCCATCAAGGGACCGACCAGGACCAACTCTGCTTAGCTTCAGAGGCAAGCCAGTAGTGTTATGTAGGGTGGGATGCTGCTAACAGGACGCAGCTGTGCTGCCATCTGGGAGTTTCCTATTCTAACTTCCTTCAGAAACAGAGAGTCTTGTGGCAAAAAAGAGAACACTTTATTCACCTGTTGACAACAATAGAAAAGAACCATCAATCTCAGTTCCTGTTTAAATGGAAGTGATGAGGAGTTTACATTTAGTGGAAGTTGTAGTGTGGGCTGGACGACGCCATTGCTCTTGATATGGTGGTAAACTTCTGCATGGAATGAGTTTTGATACACAATAATGACTTTGTTCCCTCTCTGTAATATGTGTGTGGCCTGTGTTGAATTGCATGTATTTATTTCTGAAAATGTTCTTCAAACTGCAACAACAAGTTAAACCAACCCAAAATAAGCTACTATCTTTGAAGGATCAAACTTATTATGTAAATACACTGTAGACAATTGTTTAGTTTTTTAACAATTCACATATTCACCTTGATTTTATAATACCATCTGATAGCCACAAAGAAAGAAAAAAAAAGAGTTCAATCCAGAAAATGTTGGGAGTGAATTCCCCTCTATACTGTAAAACCACTACATTATTACTATACCTGGGTCATTCCAAGAATAGAGTGCCATTTTCTAAACTTGTTAAAACATTTCTAGCTTGTCTATTCATGACTACCACAGCAACACATTACCTAGGGCTTTACAATGATGGTGAAAACTCGGGCACATTGTGGGGTGAAGTGGGTGAAAATATTCATAGAAGTCCAACAAACGTAACGTGGGACATGCCAAAATGGGGAATTTCAGAGAAAACACATTTATTTGAATGAAAACACTATTATTGGAATTTCTAACATGGTTTAGTGTAGTTATAGATGTACTGTATGTTATCCAACTCTTAAATTGAGTATTCTATCAACATTTACAGACAATGTGCCAACGACATAAAAGGCACTCTGTTTGTGGATGGACACACCTATATGAAGCTCTCGCTGACGTTGCTGTCGTAGGAGCGGATGTTGTCAGAGGCCAGTGCTGTCTTCATGTGGTTCCAGAACAGTGGCTGGGCCTGAGGGTTCCTGGGCCAGGACAGAACAGACTTCCTGCAGAGCCTCTTCCTCAGCTGCAGGTACTTCAGCTTGGGAAACACCTCGTCCAGCAGAACCAACACCGCCACGTCCACCTGAACATAAGATACCAGATAAGACAGTACAGACTGAGTGAGTGGTAGGGGACGTTGCCTGTTGTTTGTTTTGCTTCATAATGAAGATATTACTTGAATGTAGCCTACCTACAGTTGAAGTCGGAAGTTTAAATACACCTTAGCTAAATATATTTAAACTCAGTTTTGCAAAATTCCTGACATTTAATCCTAGTAAAATTCCCTGTCTTAGGTCAGTTAGGATCACCACTTTATTTTAAGAATGTGAAATGTCAGAATAATAGTAGAGAGAGTGATTTATTTCATATTTTATTTCTTTCATCACATTCACAGTGGGTCAGAAGTTTACATACACTCAATTAGTATTTGGTAGCATTGCCTTTAAATTGTTTAACTTCGGTCAAACGTGTCGGGAAGCCTTCCACAAGCTTCCCACAATAAGTTGGGTGAATTGTGGCCCATTCCTCCTGACAGAGCTGTTGTAACCGAGTCAGGTTTGTAGGCATCCTTGCTCGCACACGCTTTTTCAGTTCTGCCCACAAATTTTCTATAGGATTGAGGTCAGGGCTTTGTGATGGCCACTCCAATACCTTGACTTTGTTGTCCTTAAGCCATTTTGCCACAACTTTGGAAGTATGCTTGGGGTCATTGTCAATATGGAAGACCCATTTGCGACCAAGCTTTAACTTCCTGATTGATGTCTTGAGATGTTGCTTCAATATATCCACATCATTTCCCTACTTCATGATGCCATCTATTTTGTGAAGTGCACCAGTCCCTCCTGCAGCAAAGCACCCCCACAACATGATGCTGCCACCCCCATGCTTCAAGGTTGGGATGGTGTTCTTCGGATTGCAAGCCTCCCCCTTTTTTCTTTAAACATAACGATGGTCATTACGGCCAAACAGTTCTAGTTACATCAGACCAGAGGACATTTCTCCAAAGAGTACGGTCTTTGTCCCCATGTGCAGTTGCAAACCATAGTCTTGCTTTTTTATGGCGGTTTTGGAGCAGTGGCTTCTTCCTTGCTGAGTGGCCATGCAGGTTATGTCGATATAGGACTCATTTTACTGTGGGTATAGATACTTTTGTACCTGTTTCCTCCAGCATCTTCACAAGGTCCTTTGCTGTTGTTCTGGTTGATTGATTTGCACATTTCGCACCAAAGTAAGTTAATCTCTAGGAGACAGAACGCGTCTCCATCCTGAGCGGTATGACGGCTGCGTGTTCCCATGGTGTTTATACTTGCGTACTATTGTTTGTACAGATGAACGTGGTACCTTCAGGCGTTTGGAAATTGCTCCCAAGGATGAACCAGACTTGTGGAGGTCTACAATTTTTTTCTGGGGTCTTGGCTGATTTCTTTTGATTTTCCCATGATGCCAAGCAAAGAAGCACAGTTTGAAGGTAGGCCTTGAAATACATCCACAGGTACACACCTCCAATTGACTCAAATTATGTCAATTAGCCTATCAGAAGCTTCTAAAGCCATGACATCAATTTCTGGAATTTCCCAAAGCTGTTTAAAGGCACAGTCAAATTAGTGTATGTAAACTTCTGACCCACTGGAATTGTGTAACAGTCAATTATAAGTGAAATAATCTGTCTGTAAACAATAGTTGGACAAATGACTTGTGTCATGCACAAAGTAATGTCCTAACCGTCTTGCCAAAACTATAGAAAGAAAGAAATTTGTGGAGTGGTTGAAAAACGAGTTTTAATGACTCCAACCTAAGTGTTTGTAAACTTCCGACTTCAACTGTTTTTTAAATATTTTTTTTAATTTCACCTTTATTTAACCAGGTAGGCCAGTAGAGAACAAGTTCTCATTTATGACCTGGCCAAGATAAAGCAAAGCAGTCCGACACAAACAACAACACAGAGTTACACATGGAATTAACAAATCTACAGTCAATTACATAATAGAAAAAAATCTATAAACAGTGTGTGCAAATGAGGTAAGATTAGGGAGGTAAGGCAATAAATAGGCCGTAGTGGCAAAGTAATTACAATTTAGAAATTAAACACGGGAGCTCCCAATAACACACAAACGCATTGCAAGTCTGACCTTTTCATCCAGCAGCCTCTGCTGCACCATGTAGAAGGCCTGGCGAGTCACCCCATTTACTCTGCTAACTCTTGCTCCCCCGCCGCTTGCCCCGCTCGTCAGCACAAACACGGTCTTCATGCTGCTGTAGACAGCACTGTGAAGATTCTCGATGCAGGACAGACCTGGAACCCAATCTCTCTCCTCCAGGCAGAGACAGAACCTCCTCCGCCCCACGTTCTCCAGGTGGACCAGCAGCTCATTGTAGACCCAGTCTCTCACTGCGTGGTTGCCCGTGTCAAAGACCACAAAGGCATCATACTGACTCTGGCAGTTTGCCCCAGGCAGTTGGGAGTAGCCCTTGTGTCCTGCCCACAGCACCTGTTTGTTACAAAATAAATACTGTAATGTAGATGTTCAACATATGGACACATAAACACAACATTGATTTACAGCTGGGCCATTCAATTATGGTCTTCTAATCAGGGACTGATCGTGCACTGGGAAATCATATTCGTGAACTATCTGGTAAATCAATGACATTACTTGATCAATTAACTACCAGGGAGGGAATACAACACAACATTGATGTGTAGAAGTACCTGGAAGCAGTACCAGACATCCCAGCCGTAGAGGTGCCTGAGTAGGGGCAAGGCAGTGAACACCAGAGTCAGGAAGGTAAGAGAGAGGAAGGCCAAGCTGCCATAAATTTCCTGGCAGGAGCGGGGGTCCATAGACAAAACACTAGCCCCTTGCTGCGACTCGGGGAAACCACAGCGTACGCCAGTGGTAAGAAGGAGGATCTCCACCTGGCTGGCACGCAGGAAGTCCGCAAACCAGGAAGTGTCGCAGGAGCAGTCAAAGGGGTTGGCATGCAGAGTGAGCAACTGGAGGGCACTGCCGTTCCTCAGTGGGGCAGGGAGGGACTGCCGATCCAACAGCTTGAGTTTGTTGTGGTTGAGGTAAAGAAAACGCAATGCCAATGCTTGGCTGAAAAAGTCTTCGGGGAGAAAGCTGATCTGGTTGTGACTAAGGTCCAGAAGGGTCAAGTTTTCCTGAAAATGTATGACTTTGTCGGGAAGTTCAGACAGATAGTTAACACTAAGGTTAAGGTGGCATAGTCGGCCGAGTGCTGTGATGTTCTCCCAGGGGAAATAGTTCAGTTTGTTGTCGCTGACCCGGAGCACCTTGAGGCTGACAGGCAGGTTACAGAAGGCTGCTGGTGAAAGAGACCTCAGCTGGTTCCTGGAGATATCTAGGTAGATAAGGTTGGTCAGGTTCTGGAAGAAGGTGATGTAGTCGTTGCTTCTAGTGTCCCACATGATGTCCAGGTTGTTCCCAGAGAAATACAGGTACCTGAGGGAGTCGCTGTACAATGTATGATCTATCCGCATCCCAATGCTGTTGTCAGACAGACTTAACGCCTCCAGATTGGGGAGGTTCTTGATGAACTCAAAGCGATGGCCCATGCCTCTCATTAGGAAGTGAAACTCATTGTTGCTGAGGTCCAAAGCCTTCAGAGTGGCATTGAGCTCCTTGAAGGCATCTCCATAGTACAGATCTATTCTGTTGTGGGCCATGCTGAGGTACGCCAGGTTGTCCAGGTGGAGAAACTGTTTGCCGTTTAAGCTCTGGCTCATGTAGTTGTAAGAGAGGTCCAAACAGACTGCCTTCTCCATACCTAGGAACAAACTGCCATTGAGGGTGAGGATGTTGTTTTGGGAAAGGTCAAAAGACATGGCACCATTGCAGAGATTATTTTTGAAGGAAAATATAGTTGGGTTTTGAGTGCACTCATCCTCCAGTATCGCCAACGTGTTTGGCCCTGGCTCGGCTGCAGTGACTACTGGACCTGAATGATGCCAGGGCTCATCTGGGACAGCCTTCCTGTCACTGAGCAACATGGGTGGGTTCTGAAGTTCCACTGTGGCATACCGGTTCTGGTTCTGAAAGCTCTTAAAGGATTTACACACTTTGGACTGAGTAGAGAAGGATGGGAGAAATTCCAGCATGTTCTGGGAAAGGTCCACCCTCACCAGGGCTGGTAGCTGGGCCAGGGCACTCAGATTACAGGACATGATGAAGTTCATCCGCAGCTCAAGAACCTCCAGCCAACGGAACTTGGCCAGAACCGCCACACTTTCCTCTGAGACCATATGAAAGAAGTTCCCACTGAGGAGAAGTGTTTTCAGGCCAGACATCTGGGTCACGTTGGGAGACAGCACCAGCTCCTTGAAGGTTGTCATCGGCTCATAGTTGTAGATGAGGCTGATCCAAATGAGCCTCTTCAGCTCTATGAAGAAGGTACCGGTGCGTATGGCAATGGCCAATAGGTTGTCCGATAGGTCCAATCCCTCTAGGTGTACCAGGGGACTGAAGAGGCCCTCTGGGATGTTGCGGAGGGAGTTTCCTCTCAGGCTGAGGAATTTGAGAGAGTTGTTCTGGGCGTAAAATGCATGTGGGTTGATGTCAAGGGGGGTGTTGTTGAAGCAGGGGAAGCAGGGCTGAGCAGCATGGTCACAGCGCTGGCAGTTCCAGCCCAGGTTGAGTTTACAGAGCTGGGTCAGATTGGCAAACGCCCACTCATCCAGCACAGAAATTTTATTCTCATTCAGATCCAGACTCTTCAGAGAGGGAGGCATTCCTGGAGGGATGGATGTTACGTTGTTAAAACCCAGGGTTAGGTGTTGCAGCTGGGTAAGCTCCCTGAAGACTCCCTCATCAATGTGGAAGGACTGGTTGCAGGGGTTACCATAGTAGCAGTTCATGGTGAGTAGCAGCTGCTTGAGGTTTGGTGTGCCGAGGGGCTGGGTTATGTTGTAAAGGTGGTTAGACTCCAGATTAAGGACTTCCAGGCTGTCAGGTAGTCTGGGGAGGGGAGAAGTGATGCTGTTTCCTTCCAGTAGGAGGGTGCTGAGGTTCTTAAGACACATGAAGGCATCCTTGTGGATCTCAACATGGCACGAGGGAGACCCCAGGGCCCTCATATGACTAGGGAGACAGTTCCTTGTCATGCTCAGTTTCTGGAGGTTTGGAACTCCAGAGAATGCATCCTTCCCGACCTGCTGAATCCCAGTATAGCTCAGGTCAAGTGAAAGGACAGAGGCTGAGCAGATCACTGGGATGCGGGTGAGCGCCCTCCGAGAGCAGTTCACCACACTGGAGTCTGCGTTGCTGTCGCAAGGGAAGAACTTGGGATTTATAGTTCTAACAGCTGGTGGTAGTAGACATAAGCAGAGGAGAACTCCATATCCCTGCATGACCTGGACCGAGAGAAATAAACATTCGTACCACAAAATATATCTTATTTAAAAGTCAAATAATAACTGCACAGAAGTACAAACAATGAAAGTTGATCACAGCAAGTCCCAGCTATGGGCAATGTTAAAACCAGGTCCAAGCATTATCAAAATGGGTTTCAGACGCTAACTGTGGGTATGCAAATGACCACACGACTGCAAATACAGTACAATCATGAGACAACCAGTATAAAACAGTAAATGCTGGTACATTAATAATAGTATTCAAATTATGAGTATTCACCTCAATGTAAAGTTTTCATGGCCTTGCACAGATATTACCTGGCATATTAGAAGTGAGAATTACACTTACCGTGGAAGGTTTTGGGCCTCAATAACCCACTCGAGGTCAATTATAATGAAACGTGATGTTGTTTCGAATGGAATAGACCGATGCTTTATTCCAAAACAAGTTTCTGCCAACCTTTCCTCCAAATAAAGCATCCCGTATCGAGAGAGAAAAGCCTTGAATGACAGAGCAGATGTAAAAAGACTAGTTTAAGTACCAGGACTTATGTAACACAATTCAGAAATGAAGAAGTGAAACCTTCCCAGACAGATGTCTGTCAACTGACAGGGCTTTTTACATAATGAAAATCTGAAATGGCATGTCACCGCCCCTGTCTATCCTATGATCAGATATCAAATACACAGGTACTTAAAAATGACATTAAAAATAATAATTTATAAATATTTTGTGACATACACCAGATAGCTACAGTGAAAGGTGTTGTTTTACAGGTTTAAAACTTGACCACCCTTGATGCATAACATTGCAACATTACAACCAATTATGTTTTATGCCTTTTGAACAAAATTAAAGATCCATACATAAAATATCCAATGGCTATGGTAGGCTGCAAATCCTTTTATTCAGCTGAAGCAAGCCTACACATTTTCTTCGGGAAATGTACCTTTTCTAGTTTAGTCATATTTATCTTAGCTACCTTAGAAGTGTTTACTTTGCAGGGTGAGTAAAAGTGGTGGAAAAAGTACTAAATTGTCATACTTGAGTAAAAGTATAGATACCTTAATAGAAAATGACTCAAGTAAAAGTGAAAGTCATCCAGTAAAATACTACTTGAGTAAAAGTTAAAAGTAAATGTAATTGTTAAAATATACTTTTGTATCAAAAGTAAAAGTATAAATCATTTCTAATTCCTTATATTAAAAATAACACACCATTTTCTTATTTTTTTCTGTATAGCCATGGGCACACTACAACACTCAGAATTCAATTACAAATTAAGCATTTGTGTTTAGTAAGTTTGTCAGATCAGAGGCAATTGGGATGACCAGGGACGTTCTCTTGATAAGTGAGTGAATTGGACCATTTCCTGTCCTGCTAAGCATTCAAAGTGTAAAGAGTAGTTTTCGGTGTCAGGGAAAATGTATGGAACAAAAAGTACATAATATTCTTTAGGACTGTATGAAGTAAAAGTATCAAATGTCAATAGTAAAGTACATATACCCCAAAAAACTACTTTAGTACTTTACACCACTGCTGACAAGCATCTATTGAGTTTACAATGTCCCATACATTGGATGTCCAAATCAACTGGAAGTACTGCATCTACAATCAAATTTAACATAATCTAAAATAAATATTTTTTCCAAAAATGACTGCGATTCAAATTATTTTGATTCACCTGATTCGATTAATCACAATTAAACCGAATCTCAAATAATAAATGGCAAAGTGAATCGTTCATTTTGTCAGAAATAATTGTTTAAATGAATAATCTGATTCATTCCAAAATTAAATCAACTTATTCGCAAGTGTTGGTGGAAAGTTTTTTGGGAGATGACGAAAACATTAATATATGCTAATAACAGCTTAACAGTTAACTACAGTGTACAATACATGTTTTGAATTGCTTACCTAAATACAGTGGTGTAAAGTACTTAAGTAAAAATACTTTAAAGTTCTACTTAACGAGTATCTATACTTTGCTATTTTGACAACTTTTACTTCACTACATTCCTAAAGATAATAATGTACTTTTTACTCCATACATTTTCCCTGACATCCAAAAGTACCCGTTACATTTTCAATGCTTAGCAGGACAGAAAATAGTCAAATTCACACACACATCCCCACTGCCTCTGATCTGAAGGATTCACTAAAAACAAATGCTTAGTTTGTAAACCAAGTCTGAGTGTTGGAGTGTGCCACTGGCTATCCGTAAATACATTTTTTAAAATTGTGCTGTCTGGTTTGCTTAATAAGGAATTTGAAATGATTCATGCTTTTAGTTTTACTTTTGATACTTAAGTGTATTTCAGCAATTATATTTACTTTTGATACTTAAGTGTATTTAAAACTAAATATGTTTGTACTTTTATTCAAGTAGTATTCAGACCCCTTCCACATGTTGTCTTATTCTAAGATTGAGTATTAAAAAAAATCCCCTCAATCAACACACAATACCCCAAACAAGTTTTTAGGAAAAAAAACAAAAACAGAAATACTTTATTTACATAAGTATTCAGACCCTTTGCTATGAGACTCGAAATTGAGTTCAGGTGCATCCTGTTTCCATTGATAATTCTTGAGATGTTTCTACAACTTGGTTGGAGTCCACCTGTGGTAAATTCAATTGATTGGACATGATTTGTAAAGGCACACACCTGTCTATATAAGGTCCCACAGTGCATGTCAGAGCAAAAACCAAGCAATGAGGTTGAAGAATTGTCCGTAGAGCTCCAAGACAGGATTGTGTCGAAGCACAGATCTGGGGAAGGGTACCAAAAAATGCCTGCAGCATTGAAGGTTCCCAAGAACACAGTGGCCGCCATCATTCTTAAATGGAAGAAGTTTGGAACCACCAAGACTCTTCGCCCTGCCAAACTGAGGGAGGTGACGAAGAACCCGATGGTCACTCTGACAGAGCTCCAGATTTCCTCTGTGGAGATGGGAGAACCTTTCAGAACGACAACCATTTCTGCAACACTCCACCAATCAATATGGTAGAGTGGCCACTCCTCAGTAAAAGGCCAATGACAGCCCGCTTGGAGTTTGCCAAAAGACACCTAAAGGACTCTCAGACCATGAGAAACAAGATTCTCTGGTCTGATGAAACAAAGATTGAACTCTTTGGCCTGAATGCCAAGCGTCACATCTGGAGGAAACTTGACACTCTCCCTACGGTGAAGCATGGTGGTGGCAGCATCATGCTGTAGGGATGTATTTCAGCGGCAGGGACTGGGAGACTGGTCAGGATCGTGTGGAAAGATGAACGGAGAAATGTACAGAGAGATCCCTGATGAACACCTGCTCCAGAGCTCTCAGGACTTCAGACTGGGACAAAGGTTCACCTTCCAACAGGACAACAAGCCTAAGCACACAGCCAAGACAACGCAAAAGTGGCTTTGGGACAAGTCTCTGAATGCCCTTCAGTGGCCTAGCCAGAGCCCGGATTGGAACCTGTTCAAACATCTCTGGAGAGACCAGAAAATAGCTGTGCAGCGACGCTCGCCATCCAACGTGACAGAGCTTGAGAGGATCTGCAGAGAAGAATGGGAGAAACTCCCCAAAAACATGTGTGCCAAGCTTGTAGCGTCATACCCAAGAAGACTTAAGGCTGTAATCGCTACCAAAGGCGCTTCACCAAAGTATTGAGTAAAGGGTCTGAATACATATGTAAATGTGATATCAGTTATTGTAATACATTTGCTAAAATGGATAAAAATCATTTTTATACTTTGTCATTATGGGTGTTGTGTGTAGGTTGATGAGGGGGAAAAAACGATTTCATCAATTTTAGAATGAGACAGTAAATGCACTCTACCTTCTGCTGCAACGTCCAACTGTCTTTCTCTCCTTAAGCAACAAAGAGCCCACTCATCTCGCACATATGCAGGTGATGCACACAAACAAACGTGTTTTCCGATCCTGGCTGAAATGTGGATTTTAATTTGATTGATAAAATAGTAAACTGTGCCTATACATTCCATTAACATAAATGTTATTAACTTCCATGACTTTTCAGATTTGATAATTTCCCCAAAACAGAAAACAATTAAAAATTCTGTGACTTGAACCCTGCCTTGGAGCAAATTAAGGTTAAGTACCTTGCTCAAGGGCACAGACAGATTTTTCTCTTTGTCGGCTCAGGTACCTTTCAGTTAAAGGCCCAACACTCTAGGCTACCTACCACCCTTTGTTCAATATATACCACTGAAAATACCTCATCTTTCCATGTTCTCCCAGTATCATAGCGCAAAATGATGGAATGAAAAGTGGCAATGAGGGACATATTCAACATATACAGTTGAAGTCGGAATTTTTACATACACTTAGGTTGGAGTCATTAAGTCGCTTTTCAACCACTCCACAAATTTCTTGTTAACAGACTATAGTTTTGGCAAGTCGGTTTTTCCAACAATTGTTTACAGACAGATTAATTCACTGTATCACAATTCCAGTGGGTCAGAAGTTTACATACACTAAGTTGACTGCCTTTAAACAGCTTGGAAAATTCCAGAAAATGATGTCATGGCTTTAGATGCTTCTGATTTGAGTCAATTGGAGGTGTACCTGTGGATGTATTTCAAGGCCTACCTTCAAACTCAGTGCCTCTTTGCTTGACATCATGGGAAAATCAAAAGAAATCAGCCAAGACCTCAAAAAAAAATTTGTAGACCTCCACAAGTTTGGTTCATCCTTGGCAGCAATTTCCAAACGCCTAAAGGTACCACGTTCATCTGTACAAACAATAGTACGCAAGTATAAACACCATGGGACCACGCAGCCGTCATACCGCTCAGGAAGGAGACAAGTTCTGTCTCCTAGAGATGAACGTACTGTGGTGCGAAAAGTGCAAATCAATCAACCATAACAACAGCAAGGACCTTGTTAAGATGCTGGAGGAAACAGGTGCAAAACTATCTATAACAGGTGCATATACTATATAAAACAAGTCCTATATTCACATAACCGGAAAGGCCACTCAGCAAAGAAGAAGCCACTGCTCCAAAACCGCCATAAAAAAGCCAGACTACGGTTTGGAACTGCACATGGGGACAAAGATCGTACTTTTTGGAGAAATGTCCTCTGGTCTGATGTAACAGAAATAGAACGGTTTGGCCATAATGACCATCGTTATGTTTAGAGGAAAAAGGGGGAGGCTTGCAATCCGAAGAACACCATCCCAACCGTGAAGCACGGGGGTGGCAGCATCATGTTGTGTGGGTGCTTTGCTGCAGGAGGGACTGGTGCACTTCACAAAATAAATGGCATCATGAAGTAGGGAAATGTGGATATATTGAAGCAACATCTCAAGACATCAATCAGGAAGTTAAAGCTTGGTCGCAAATGGGTCTTCCATATTGACAATGACCCCAAGCATACTTCCAAAGTTGTGGAAAAATGGCTTAAGGACAACAAAGTCAAGGTATTGGAGTGGCCATCACAAAGCCCTGACCTCAATCCTATAGAAAATTTGTGGGCAGAACTGAAAAAGCGTGTGCGAGCAAGGATGCCTACAAACCTGACTCAGTTACAACAGCTCTGTCAGGAGGAATGGGCCACAATTCACCCAACTTATTGTGGGAAGCTTGTGGAAGGCTACCCGACACGTTTGACCGAAGTTAAACAATTTAAAGGCAATGCTACCAAATTCTAATTGAGTGTATGTAAACTTCTGACCCACTGTGAATGTGATGAAAGAAATAAAATATGAAATAAATCACTCTCTCTACTATTATTCTGACATTTCACATTCTTAAAATAAAGTGGTGATCCTAACCGACCTAAGACAGGGCATTTTTACTAGGATGAAATGTCAGAAATTGTGAAAAACTGAGTTTAAATGCATTTGGCTAAGGTGTATGTAAACTTCCAACTTCAACTGTATAAAAAAAAAAGACATGTTTTATAGCCAAAACATGTTTTATTGATAGAATCATTAGAGAAAGATCCCTGGTTGTTACAATCAGTATAAAGCATCTGTAACCCTGGAAAGCACCATCAGAATGAACGTAATGAGTACAATGTGTAGTGTAGACCTTTCACCGGGTGTTACCATTACTTGGTCCATAATGTTTAGCTCAAGAATATTCAAAGTACTTTCTTTCTCTTCATATTATGATCACATTAATCACAATTTAGATGATGAAACTATACGGCTGTTTAATATCTTTCTAAATAAAAAGGTATTCGATCTTTTCTGAACGGCAGTACCCATAGCCCTTGTTTAATCATAGGCGGAACCTTTTCATGAAGAAAAGTTGAAAATAAGGATTAGTGTTGCTAAAAGACAGGCAAAAATCTATGTGTTTCAACAGTTTCATATTTGATATAGGACCAGATAACGTGCCATCCTTCAGAAGGTGTAATTCCAAAGCTATAAACTAATGCAGATGATCTAATCACAGATGACTTAGTGCAGGTAGTCTACAGTACCCTCAGTGCTTTGGCCTGACCCTCACACCGTTATTATACAGATTAACATCCTGTTGTTAGCATGCTAGAGCTATCATAGGGTTAGCATGCTAGAGCTAATGGTATCGTCACAGAGACAGGTGCTGGGTCACCCAGAGAGCGATGTTCATGAAGCCATCAGACTCCGCGTCCACCTTGGACAGGGAGTGGTTGTTCCCAGGGTACCATAGCAACCTGAAAGAAAGGCATCCAGGCGGAGTTAAGAACCAAGAGTCAGCGATGCATGAAGTAAACAACAACAACATCGGGCTGACAAGACCAACTAAGAAAGACCATGGAAGCGTGAGGCTAAACTTCTGTTTTGGTGCAGCAGCTATCACGTTTATAGGAGATTGAAGTTCACAAATGCACATGCAAAGATACTGTGTAATACTGAGTGCATTATCTTGTGTAGCATTCATCTGCGGTTCATCCCACTGCTCGTGGCAACGTCAAATCACTGAGTCTCAGTTTAAGACAGTATCTTTTTCTTTTTCTTTTCTTTTTTACAAATAGGAAGAGAATCTGTTTTTGGCAAGCACCCCCATTAACTGGTTAGCTGTTGATTACCTTTACTTAACGCATACGAAGTACTTCACTGTCTTTATTCTGATATGTGACCACCACACCACTAAATACTACATTACCCAGCAGCCAACAGCACAAAGTCAGTTTACTCACCGCACTGGGACTTGTAGTGCCTTCAAGGCTCTGTAGTACTCAATTCCCTGCTTAGGGGGCACACGCTTATCATCCTCTCCCAGAGTCAGCAACACAGGAGTCTTCACCTGAATGGCGACGACAATCACATACATTGTTACAGTCAACACACTGACACAAGGCCCAGAAAAACAAGGGTAGAGAGACAGCAAAGCTTTTTTCACCTGCATTGGATCAGTAAACTAACAGAATGTGAAACACACAGTCCGCTAGATAACACACACACACCTGTTTGACATGTTTGATAGGAGACTTGTTTAACATCTGCTCCCAGACTGCAGGGTCAGGCAGGCAATCTGTACTGTAGTTATAGCCAGCCTCCACCATACACCTGAAACACAACCACACGTTGGTTAACCACACCTTAGAGAGAAAACGGAACAAAAAACAAATAGTATGGATTCTATCATATCTAGTTTCCCTTTTTGTTCTTTGAATGACTTTCTGCTTCCTCTCCATAGAGCGACAGACAGACGACACATCCCGGCAAGCCTATACAACCCCCCTAAGACTGAAGTGTGTATGTTTCTCTCTCTATCCACCAACCTGAAAGTAAATGTCCTGGATGTCAAGCCTATGTGGTAATAACTAAGTAGATGATACCTGTATCAAGACACTCAGTGTCCTGGCACTGAAACAAAACATGAAGCGGACCGAACATCTTTAGGAAAACCTAATGTTGGAAACATGTTGTCATCCAGAGTCACATGTATTTATTTTCCAAGCTATAGCACACAATATTTTACATACATCAGGTTTTTAAAGGATTCTTTGCTATGGAAAATATACTGTGATACGTGTATCGTCCCTATGAGTTAGCGCATGTTTGTGTGGGCATGGTAGTGAGAAAGTGTGATTGTACCAGTCTGGGATGTCGGTGCTCCCGATCATGGAGGCCAGGTTGATGACGGGGTTCCGAGCCACGCAGGCCTTGTAGAACTCTGGGTACTGGCCAATTAGATGACAGGCCACGAATCCGCCGTGGGAACCCCCGACAACCGCAACCTTCTGCTCGTCAAACGCCCCGCCCCTCAGAACACTCTCCACTGCAAACTAGAGCCAGAAACAACAGCATGATGAAAGAGAGGGAGGGTAGAGAGAGAAGTGAAACAAAGTACACGGGAGGAAGCAGAGAGGTTTGAGAGGGGAGATGACAGAGACTACAAAAATACTGGGAAAATGAAACGTCAGAGTCAGACAGAGACTGATTCTAGGGCTGAATACTATAGACCAGGGATGCACAATATATCGGTGAACATATCGGAATCGGTCGATATTAGCTAAAAATGCCAACATCCGTATCAGCTGATGTCTAGTTTAACGCCGATGTGCAAAACCGATGTCAAAGCTGTTGTGCATACCTACATAATGTAGGGACATGACGTAATGACGCCACGTAAAATGTTGCGCTGCACGTGAAACACAGCATTCCTAACTTAGCCCACAATGTCTGCTGTGTGGATCGAGCAGCCAACAAGTCCAGCAGTCATTTGAAATGGAATTCATTGTCCTTGACAATCAACCGTTCTGTCGTGGGTGATGTTGGCTTTCGCCGACTGGTCCAGCACCAGTACACACTACTAAGTGCGCTATTTTTCCAGATGTTGCCCTACCGGAGTTACTAAGGAATAGCGTCACTGCTATTAGCTTCAAGACTGACATTTGGACCAGCGATGTCAGCCCCATGAGCATGACGAGTCTGACAGAACAGTGGGTTGTCAAGGATTTCGTACCGCATGCTCAGAACGTGCTGGTTCTCATACCGCTGCTGCCATTTCAATGGCATTTGAGAACATGTTTGAAACATGAACACACTAGCTAGCTCCATTCAAACAACTGACTAGAGAAATAAGCTCATCAACTGCACCTGCAGCAGACGTGATACCCTCTGTCATGCCATTGAAACGTCTGCTCAACAAAACTGCAGACACAGGCTGTGAACAAGCGATTCGGTGGCATTCTCTCTTTACTGTGTCGGCCAAAAATCTAATATCTGTGCATCACTACTATAGACTATTAAGCCACACAATGATCTGAAAAGACTGTGTGGTTTAACTCATGTTTCTGTACCTGAACATCCTTGACGTCTTGAGTGCCCACATTACCAGGTAGAGAGAGGATACTGTCCTGCCCGTAGCCTATGGAGCCGCGGTAGTTCACTGAAAGGACACAAGTGAGGTACAAGTGAACATTTCAACCCCCCAACAGCTTCCCCTGTTGACACTAATCTTGCTCAACCAGAAATGTTTTTTTTGTTCGAATGGAGCTATTATTAAGTCACTCCCCAAAAATTATTTTGAGGTAGGGTGGCATTTGACCTTCAGCCCCACTCTCCTACACACTGGGTGGCATTTGACCTTCAGCCCCACTCTCCCCTACACACTGGGTGGCATTTGACCTTCAGCCCCACTCTCCCCTACACACTGGGTGGCATTTGACCTTCAGCCCCACTCTCCCCTACACACTGGGTGGCATTTGACCTTCAGCCCCACTCTCCTACACACTGGGTGGCATTTGACCTTCAGCCCCACTCTCCCCTACACACTGGGTGGCATTTGACCTTCAGCCCCACTCTCCCCTACACACTGGGTGGCATTTGACCTTCAGCCCCACTCTCCCCTACACACTGGGTGGCATTTGACCTTCAGCCCCACTCTCCCCTACACACTGGGTGGCATTTGACCTTCAGCCCCACTCTCCCCTACACACTGGGTGGCATTTGACCTTCAGCCCCACTCTCCCCTACACACTGCAAATTGCAGAGGGGTAACGTGCTTAATGATGCCATCGCTATAAACATTCCCTCCCTATGGCACTTATAACTTAAATGTACCTCAAGAGGAATATTTCTCTCACATAGAACACACAAGCAGACTAGGTAAATACATAAACTATTCTATGGGGTTGTCAGATTTGTTTTATTCATTACTTGTTTTGCTTGCAGAGGAAAAGTAAATGTGGACTGTTGTAGCATCTTCAAAGTGCACCTCGGCAGAAATATGTTTTCACGTTTCAGATTTTTTGGGTGTGGCGGCAATGATTTTGCCATGGCGTAGCGTGACGACTGCAATGGAAACACTGTTACCATGTCAGTGTTAAAACACCATAGTAAGCTACGCCTGTGATCCCTGGTAGCAACACTGACTACCTGCTCCTGTAGCTAGTTTCCTCTACTGGAGTCAAACACACTGGCTCGTGTAGACAATATGGTGTGGGGGAAAAGGCGGTTCATCAGAACGTCTGCCATCCTGATGCAGTACAAAATTATAACAATTAAACAACAAAAAAATGACATTTTGAGTGTGGATCCAACTTTAATAAATCGGCCTGTGGCTTGATGATCCCTCTCTAACCCCTAACCAATCCCACTGGGCACAGTCACCAGTTCCACGTCTAGTTTTGATTTACATTTGATTGAGTTGTCAACTAACTGGAATTCAAATTGATAAAAACAAAAAAAATTACCAACTCACTGGATCAAAAAAGACAAGACAAAAACACGAAATTCCTTCACATTGATGACTTTTTGCTAAGCCAATCAGTTTTCCACAATGATTCAACGTCACCACATTGTTTCCACGTCAAGATTTTCAATCTATTATGCAGATAGACATAATAAACTGTAGCTCTACTCACCCAGTAGGATGGCAAAGCCCATCCTGCACAGCACTGAGGAAGACAGCAGCCAGTCTGCTACAATCACAGAGTGAGGACCACCTGAGAGAGAGAGAGACGAGAGACAAAAACAGAGAGAGACAGACGGAGAGAGAGAGACGAGAGACAGAAAGACAGAGAGTGAGTGAGTGAGTGAGTGAGTGAGTGAGTGAGTCAGAGAGAGTGAGAGTCAGAGAGAGAGAGAGAGAGTGAGTCAGAGAGAGAGAGAGAGAGTCAGAGTGAGAGAGAGAGTCAGAGAGAGAGAGAGAGAGAGTCAGAGAGAGAGAGAGAGAGAGTCAGAGAGAGTCAGAGAGAGAGAGAGAGAGAGAGTCAGAGAGAGAGAGAGAGAGTCAGAGAGAGACAGTCAGAGAGAGAGAGAGTCAGAGAGAGAGAGAGAGAGTCAGAGTCAGAGTGAGAGAGAGAGTCAGAGAGAGAGAGAGAGAGAGTCAGAGAGAGAGAGAGAGTCAGAGAGAGTCAGAGAGTCAGAGAGAGTCAGAGAGAGAGAGTCAGAGAGAGAGAGAGAGAGTCAGAGAGAGAGAGTCAGAGAGAGAGAGAGAGAGTCAGAGAGAGAGAGAGAGAGAGTCAGAGAGAGAGAGAGAGTCAGAGTCAGAGAGAGTCAGAGAGAGAGAGTCAGAGAGAGTCAGAGAGAGTCAGAGAGAGTCAGAGAGAGAGAGTCAGAGAGAGAGTCAGAGAGAGAGAGTCAGAGAGAGAGAGTCAGAGAGAGAGAGAGAGAGAGAGAGAGAGAGAGAGAGAGAGAGAGTCAGAGAGAGTCAGAGAGAGAGAGAGTCAGAGAGAGAGAGAGAGAGAGTCAGAGAGAGAGAGAGAGAGAGAGAGTCAGAGAGAGAGAGTCAGAGAGAGAGAGAGAGAGAGAGTCAGAAGAGAGAGAGAGTCAGAGAGAGAGAGAGAGAGTCAGAGAGAGAGAGAGAGAGTCAGAGAGAGAGAGGAGAGAGAGAGTCAGGAGTCAGAGAGAGTCAGAGAGAGAGAGTCAGAGAGAGAGAGGTCAGCAGAGAGTCAGAGAGAGTCAGAGAGGAGAGAGTCAGAGAGAGAGAGTCAGAGAGAGAGAGTCAGAGAGAGAGGAGAGAGAGTCAGAGAGAGAGAGAGAGAGAGAGAGAGAGAGAGAGTCAGAGAGAGTCAGAGAGAGAGAGAGAGTCAGAGAGAGAGAGAGTCAGAGAGAGAGAGAGTCAGAGAGAGAGAGAGTCAGAGTCAGAGAGAGAGAGAGAGTCAGAGAGTCAGAAGTCAGAGAGAGTCAGAGTCAGAGAGACAGAGAGAGAGAGAGTCAAGATCAGAGTCAGAGAGAGAGAGAGGAGAGAGACGAGAGAGAGAGAGAGAGAGAGAGAGAGTCAGAGAGAGAGAGAGGAGAGAGAGTCAGAGAGAGAGAGAGAGAGAGAGTCAGAGAGGGGAGGAGAGGGGGGAGAGTCAGAGAGAGAGAGAGAGAGAGTCCAGAGAGAGAGA
>NC_074672.1:38551300-38606300 GCF_029448725.1 Salvelinus fontinalis | reverse complement strand
CTTGAACACACAAACAGTTAGGATAAACAGAATACACTCGCAAAGTGCCTGTAATTATTTGAACAAATTCTACTTTACAAAAAAGAAACATTTCCTTACCCTCCCTGGGCCTCTTTACCACATCCACCACCACAGAGGTCCTCTTGGTGTACCAGTCATACTACAACACACAGCCATCAACTCAAGACAGGAGGTATATTCCAATAGTATTCAAATAATCTCTCTAATTGGGAGCAGTTGGATATGTTTTTCTCACTCACTCACCATACAAAGCCTGCTACACTGCTGATGAGGTCCGTAGACATCACACTCCAGATAGATAATCCTGCACTGGTCTGGGCTGAGCTTGGGGGAACACACAGCACTGGAGCCTGATGAAAGCTGCTCTGAGAGAGGGAAACACAAACAGACTTCTAGAAAATACTATTGGTCATGTATAGCTCAGAGTGAAATACACTTACCACACTGTCCCCCAGTCAGGTCAACATAGAACAAGGAGGACCTGAATTAGAAAACACAGGGAGGGAGAGAGTGAGAGGCCTTTACTGGATTTAACAGCTGCTACTTATAACCACCACTCTGATCTGACCAATCACAGTGCTCACCTGCGGTTGGGCGAGTATTTGAGGCCCAGTCTGAAGGGCTCATGCCACCAGCCCACGAACACCACGCCTGTGTCACTCGGAGCCCAAAACCCCTGCAGACACAAGTTAGAACACTGGTACAGCACATATATACATTGCAACACACACACACAGAAGTGGCACCCAGCAACACACACACAGGGTACTGACCTGGCCTGGCGAGATGTTATCTGGGACTCCCTCTAGCACAGAGACGTTGCTTCCCTCGATGTCCAACACACACAGCACAGGAGAACTCTTACTGACCAAGGTCTCCCCCCAGTCCTCGTAAAACACAAACTGCTCCCCCTGCAGGACGGGAGGAGCAAACACACAGTATGGTGAACCAAGACGTTTTAGTTAAAAGCAGGAGAACAGTTTATCATTGGATCAATCCTCCTCCTTACCTTTGTGGTCTCCTCCTCCTTGCCCATTTTCACCCCCTCCTCTTCATCAGCAAGAGAACAGGACTCAGGAGACACTGACTGTATAGTAGATATGGAAGGGAAATAGACCAAGTGAGGAAATCACTAACACATTTTGCAGTGAAGTTCATTAGCACTGCATTGTGCTCATGTTTAAACTTTAGGTGTGTGTGTTTTGAAGGCCAGACCTGGAAGAAGGACTCTGCCTTGAGTCTCTTTCTCTCAGCCACATACAGCAAGTGAGTTTCAGAGTGGGACCACACCAGGCAGCCAAACTGGTCTGGGAACAGATATAAATGAACAGGTGGGTCAACCAAAGAATGTGCCTGATATACTTTGGTGTTAAGGCCTTCCCACGCTGTACGTCAGATTCAGTATTTTATGACTATTACATGTCACACTGTGCGATGTTACCAAATTAATATCTTGCCATCAACCTGGCCTGATTGTACGATTTGCTTCAGTTCCCTCATCACATTCTGTGACTGGCTTGCAAGGCTACGTAAGCTGATGTAGGCTACGTCAACTGCAGCGGTGGATTTGACCGGAGCATGTGCCAGCACTAGTAGGGCATGCCTTCCTCTATGCTTTTTTTTTATATAAAAAAAAAAATTCTCCCCAATTTTCGTGGTATCCAATCGCTAGTAATTACTATCTTGTCTCATCGCTACAACTCCCGTACGGGCTCGGGAGAGACGAAGGTCGAAAGCCATGCGTCCTCCGAAGCACAACCCAACCAAGCCGCACTGCTTCTTAACACAGCGCGCCTCCAACCCGGAAGCCAGCCGCACCAATGTGTCGGAGGAAACACCGTGCACCCGCCCCCTCGGTTAGTGCGCACTGCGCCCGGCCCGCCACAGGAGTCGCTGGAGCGCGATGAGACAAGGATATCCCTACCGGCCAAACCCTCCCTAACCCGGACGACGCTAAGCCAATTGTGCGTCGCCCCACGGACCTCCCGGTCGCGGCCGGCTGCGACAGAGCCTGGGCGCGAACCCAGAGACTCTGGTGGCGCAGCTAGCACTGCGATGCAGTGCTCTAGACCACTGCTCCACCCGGGAGGCCCCCTCCTCCCTCTATGCTTATGGGCGAGTGAAGAGAACTGCAGCGGTGGATTTGACCGGAGCATGTGCCAGCACCAGTAGGGCATGCCTCCCTCTATGCTTATGGGCGAGTGAAGAAAGTTCAGAAAAACAAAGTATGCATCTTAGAAATAATTCACACAAACTTTATATGTCCGAACTCCAAATCAAATCGGCTTCCTAAGAATAACAGTTGCGGTGGTATTATTTTGATTCAGCGATTTTCCCCAAGGCGTGTACATTTTGTCTGGGACGGCCAAATCGTGGCATAAGACGGCACAAATGGTGCAGTCTGTTCGGGTCTTCAAGGACAACGACAGGTTATTGTGTGCCAGTAACAGAAGAACTTCAGGAAGTCTCTCATATACAGAGACATTACATTGGTGTCTCACCGTCTTCATAGACCTTTCCATGTTTCTTCAAGGCTGTCAGGTTGATGCTCTTCACTTTGATGTTCTTACTCCAGATCTGAGGGGTCACCGAATGGAGGAGGGGTTAAAGGGAAAAGAGGGTCAGCTGTCAATCAAAATGAGTGAAAGAGGTTTAGGATATAGGTGCAGGGGGTTGCCCCAACATAGGCCCTTATCCAAGGTCAGTTGTGCAGACAGATGGAAAGATAAAGAGAGAGAGAGAGACAGACGGAGAGACAGACAGATAGATAGGAGACAGACAGACAGAGAGAGAGAGACCCTCACCTCCAGAAACTGTTTGTCCTCTCCTTTGATGTTGCTCTCTCTCACCACCGCTTTCATGTCTCCTGATGGAGAGTCTTTACTCAGCAACCTGACACAGAGAGAACATGAAATCAACCACACACACACAGAACTCACTCATGTGTCAAACTGTCAAATGTTCACACACTCTCCATTGATCTCTGTGCAGTTTCCTGAGGGTCCAGAGTAGACCACCGACTTGTCGTCGTGAAACACAATGTACTGCCGACAGAACTTGACATTCTCGTTCCTCTCCAGATCCCGCTGACTCCATTCTAGGGGACACAGAATAAAAGGCATGAAAACCCACACACAGACCGACGAACAGAGAGACACAGACAGACCGACACACACACACCTGTGTAGATGTTGCTGTATTTTCCTCCATACTGTGATGTTATGACTGGCCCTACGTCAGCTCGGGTCAGGGAGGGAAACAGGCTCAACTCCCGGTAGAGTTTGGAGATGTCTTCCGGATTAGTCATTACCTTTCCACACACAACAGATGAGGAACTTGCACATCGCGTCAGGGATAAACAATGTCTCACAACCCGCATTGATGAGTTCATCTTTTACTGCTTGTCTCTCTTGACCCTGGACTGAGACAATAGTGGTCGACTGGCTTGTTTACTAATTGCAATAGTCAGTGCAGCATGCAATTCCTCTGTCTCACTACATAAGTAACAATGAAATCATTATTAACACTGACAGGCTTTGTGACAAAACAAGATGCAAGGTTATCTAGCTAAGGAATACGACTCTTGGCAGGTTACTGGCTAGTAAGTTCAGTAGCTATACAGTTGGCTGGCTAACTAATTATTCTAAAATAACAACCTCCTATCACTCCCTAGGGAAAACTAATATTATTCTAGTTTTAAATTATTGTTTGTTAAGTTGAGCATGCTATATCCAACTTAACTAGAGTTGCTTACTTGACTGACCAGGAAGTGCTTTCTGCGCGTCACCATAAGAAAGCTACCAGAGCTAGCTAAACCATGACTGTCTAATACTACACCGCAGACATTATAGCCCGTATCTCTGCCTACACGAGCTAGAAAATAAATAGTTAGCATTTCAAATTCACTACACTAGCTGGAAAGAAAGATAGCGAACATACGGTAGCTACTTAGATTAACGTAGCTAGCTAACTAACGTTAGTATATAATGGGAAGTTGGACAAGCAAGTAGCTAGGTTAGCAAGGTAGTACATAATGGGAAGTTGGACAAGCAAGTAGCTAGCTTTGTGTAAAAGCTCACATTAAATATAAATAAACTGGAATTTAACACACTGATAGCTATTTAAAACTTACTTGGGACTCCATCGCGGCTCTGACTGATCAACAGCTCTGCGTGTAGTCTCGTTTTTTTTCTGTGATATTAGGCAGGGTACACCAGGGTTGCCATGTTGTTAGTTTTCCTGTAAATTGGGATAATTTGACAATGACTGCGTTGGATGGGAGCGGATCACTTTTGTCAAATCGGTCACCGCCTTTCAGTGTGTTGCATTTTGGCAGTGGTGAAAAAGTACCCAATTGTCATTCTTGAGTAAAAGTATAGAAAGTATAGAAAGTCACTGAAGTAAAAGTGGAAGTAACCCAGTAAAATACTACTTGAGTAAAAGTCTGAAAGTATTTGGTTCGAAATATACTTAAGTATCAAAAGTGAAAGTATAAATAATTTCAAATGTCTTATAATAAGCAAAGCAGATGGCCCCTTTTTCTTGTTTTTAAAATGTACAGATAGCCAGGGGCACTCTCCAACACTCAGACATAATTTATAAAAGATGCATGTGTTTAGTAAGTCTGCAAGTTCAGAGGCAGTAGGGATGACCAGGGACATTCTCTTGATAAGTGTGTGAAATTGACAATTTTTCTGTCCTGCTACGCATTCAAAAAATACCTTTGGGTGTCAGGGAAAATGTAGGGAGTAAGTAAATAGTACGTTATTTTTTTTAGGAATGTAGTGAAGTAAAAGTTTCTCAAAATATGAATAGTAAAGTACAGACACCCCCAAAAAACGACTTAAATTGTACTTTAAAGTAGTTTTACTTAAGTACTTTACACCACTGCATTTTGGGGATACAGATTTTCGTTCTTCCGCCTACATATCGACAGCATGAACTTTACAAAAATTATGTGATCAAAGATCATGCAGTTTTGACTACACGTTTCTGCAGTGGCTTTTCATCAACTTCATCCTGCAGCTGTAGCGGACATGAGTCGGTCACGATGCGGTGATAAGATAGCCCGCCTTCGAACTTCAAAATCAGTGTCTGCCCTCAGCCTAAGAGAGCAGTTCCTCTTTGTCACGTCGGTTGCGCCCGTGGGAGACTTAGGTTCATATCCCCCGTGTTACACATACTGTGGGAGGGTCTATTGTCAACCAATCTTTAGTGTTTTTTTTTTACCCACACGAACGTAACCAAAGACATGACTACAATCGGAACCAACTTTGATATTTGAGGCTCTCTCTCTGGTTATACATGTACACATATATGATTTTAGTTTGTGAGTGTACGATAAGGTTGTTGGAGACATGTTTATTTCGACATTATATTTTTTTTAAACACTGCCATCTGAGCTTTGCAGATGCACCTCCCCAGACTTGAATCCTCGACTTTCGTCTGCAGTTGGTTGCTTCAGCCTTACCAATTAAAACAAGCCCATTGTGAAACATCTATCCAGGGTTGCCAGGTCAAGTTCAGTTTCTACAAAATGACCATAACTTGCCCAAAACGCCTGAAAAGGGGCCCAATTTTTTTTTCATAGCAAAAGATTTGCCCTATCTATACAATAAACCCATGTTTCCTAAACGGTATCGAGCCAATTAAGAATGAATATCATAGTAATGACATTAGAAACAAAATTTGGTATAACCTCAAAATAATAATTATTGCAAGCTATGACAAAATAAAGGAATTTGAATATGTGGCAAGAGAAAATATAATTTTCCCTTATTAAACTCGCCAGATAATTTTCCATCAATGGATGTCAATTCAACTCGTTTGATTGCTGTGATTAAGCAATAAGGCACCAGGGGGTATGGCATATGGCCAGATGCAACGCAAAGTGCCTGGATACAGCCATTAGCAGTGGTAGATTGGCCATGTACCACAACCCCCGGGTGCCTTATTGCTATTATAAACTGGTTACCAATGTAATTAGAACAGTAAAAAGTAATGTTTTGTCATACCGGTGTTATATGGTCTGATGTACCACGGCTTTCAGCCAATCAGCATTCAGAGCTCAAACCAGGTTTATAATTGTAAATAAATCCCCTTTGTGCATGTGCATAACTATAGATAACTCCGACAGAAGAGTTTGAGTGATGAAAGTTGGACAGAGGATCTCGAAATCACTGAGCAAGAAACATTTGGATGAACATAAAAAAACTAACGTCTAGGCTATTTTCTGGCAATTGTGCTGTTATTATGTGCCAGATGTTAAGACTGCAAATCGTTATAAATGGCCCATTTGCGAGACTGACTTGTCATTTCAATAGACAGTCTATAGACTAAAATCTTGGTTTATGCCCAAATTTTGCCATAGTTTTCTTAGAGAAAGACAAGATGCCTACGTCTCATTTAGGCCTACATCTAATTTAATATAGTCTACAGTAGCCTAGACAAGATGTAGGCAAGATGTTGGCGAGGACAACACAGACACAGCAGCCATGGCAAGTTCTTGAAACGGGTTGATATCAGCTGCATCCATGAACTTCCAAATCTCACTCCAGAAGCCCAGTGTGTTTTTTGTCTCATTCCATTTACTAAGATGGATGGCACGCCATTGCTGGACAATCTTGTCTATCTCTGCAGGGGATATCTATTTTCTCCAGGGTTCTTATTGTGCTTTAGAGTTTCCTCCACATTGAAAACTGACATGTACTGCAATGCTTCGATGTTGTTTGACAGTCTCACCCTCAACTCATTAGTGAGGGAGATGGTGAAGGCTACACCGCTTTCGGACATTGTTTTCATCCTCAGGCGCAAGGTGGAGCTCAGCTGTCTTTGACTCAAAAAGGTAACCAAGGTACGGTTTGGGACTGATGTATCCATCTATTGGCCCTTTGAGTACATCAACATTTGCCAGTGGATTCAGCACCCTGCTGCTCACAGACTTGATCAGGCTAACCAAGCTGTCAAGTAGCTTAAGAGAATCTACTTGCTCTCCCTCAAAATCCTTGATGGCTAACTGTACCTCACCCAGCACTGACTTCAAAAAAGTCAGATACAATATGTTTTGAGGATCACTGTACTGGGAGTATAAAACCTCAGCCATGTAGCAGTGTTCACTGGACTTGGTGGCGGTGAAATGCAGCCTAAGCTCCTCCCACTGGTCCAAAATGCGTGAAACCGCGGGTTCAATGGAGAGCCAACGTGTGGCACACACCTTGGTTACCTGTAAAGGTTTCTCCCCACAGTTGATGGTCTCATATATGGCCTTGTAGGCCTCCCTGCGCTTTGGAGACACTGAAAACCAGGTGTAAGTCTCTCGTACCAAGTACTCCACACTACAGGGGATGCTGTCATTGGAAGCATGACTTACAGCAAGCTGCAGAGAGTGGCACACACAGCGAATAAGAACCAGATATTTGAGGCCATACTCCTCCTTCAGCACTTTATGGACCCCATTGTTAATCCCCGTCATAGCAGAGGCATTGTCAGTCCCTATCCCCAGGAGTCTCTCTTTTTTAAGACAACACTTCTCGAGGAAAGCCACAACAGCACAGGGCTATAGATTTGACATCTCCTCCCTCCAACTTAATAAGCCCCAGAAATGTTGATACAATTATCTGCTTGGTGTCACTAAAGTACCTTATCACAACCCCCAGGTACTTAGAAACACTTAAATCCGTGGACTCATCGAGGAGGAGGCTGAAACGCTGGTCACCCACATCTGCAACCAACTTTTTCAGAAAGTATGGTGCTAGAACACCATTAATCATTTCTGTGCACTTTGTCCTGTGCATTTTGAAGTGGGTAGCAGCAGTGGAGTCTGAGAAAGCAGCTCTACATGCTTCTCCAATGTGATCACATGCCAGCATGGAACAGTGTTCAGCGATATCTAATGCCATGGTGGCCTCAGCCTTTTTTGCAGAGTCTATTTGTTTAACCATAAACGGCAGCTTGTTTTGGGTGGAACTGTTATAAGGCTTTGCCTTTTGAGTATGTTTTTGAGTTGTCATGTGTTTTTTTACATCACTGTTTGGCGTAGAAATCCTCCTTACAATACAGGTAGTATGCCCGTGTATCATCTCCAATAAACGGCTTCAACCAGAATTTGAATTCAGTGTTTGATTCCCACTCCTTTCTGTATTTTTGAGTGTACAGTTTAGACTGAGACATGATGAGCTAGCCAGCTAGATGTTTAGCTTATGTCACAGAGAGGCACACACAGTGGACAAGGTGAGTAAGTGACTGAGGCTGTGTGAGTCAAATGCTGTGATTTATTTTAGACAAAGAACATTTTACATTTACATCCCGCCCTAAATGTAAGCCAGGGCTCGATCAGCCAGTGGCGGCTTCCCGCATGCGCAATTCATTTGCAGTCTGGACGCGGAGGGGTGAACATCTCCTGCTCTGACTGCAGCTGGGAGGGACTGCTGCCCGAGGACTGGGCCGCCTGTGAGTGACAGGGGTGGGGCCCACGGTAGCACCCGCTGCTCGTTGAGAAGAGTAAGAACGAAATGTGCTTTCACGTCAGAGTCTCCAAAAGTCTCCCACGGTAGCACCCGCTGCTCGTTGAGAAGAGTAAGAACGATATGTGCTTTTACGTCAGAGTCTCCAAAAGTCTCCAATAACACTAGAAAAAGTCGCTAGATTTGTCGCTTGTCGATTTAAAAAAAAATGTGTCGCTAGAGGGGTCTGAATACTCCCTAAAGTTGAACACTGCCTACCACCTACTACATGCCGTCCCTAGGAGGGGTGCGTCACTTGAGTGGGTTGAGTTACTTACGTGATCTTCCTGTCTGGGTTGGCGCCCCCCCTTGGGTTGTGCCGTGGCGGAGATCTTTGTGGGCTATACTCGGCCTTGTCTCAGGATGGTAAGTTGGTGGTTGAAGATATCCCTCTAGTGGTGTGGGGGCTGTGCCTTGGCAAAGTGGGTGGGGTTATATCCTTCCTGTTTGGCCCTGTCCGGGGGTATCATCGGATGGGGCCACAGTGTCTCCTGACCCCTCCTGTCTCAGCCTCCAGTATTCATGCTGAATTAGTTTGTGTCGGGGGGCTAGGGTCAGTTTGTTATATCTGGAGTACTTCTGTCTTATCCGGTGTCCTGTGTGAATTTAAGTATGCTCTAATTCTCTCTTTCTCTCTCTCTCAGAGGACCTGTGCCCTAGGACCATGCCTCAGGACGATCTGACATGATGACTCCTTGCTGTCCCCAGTCCACCTGGCCGTGCTGCTGCTCCAGTTTCAACTCTTCTGCCTGCGGCTATGGAACCCGGACCTGTTCACCGGACGTGCTACCTGTCCCAGACCTGCTGTTTTCAACTCTCTAGAGACCGCAGGAGCGGTAGAGATACTCTTAATGATCGGCTATGAAAAGCCAACTGACATTTACTCCTGAGGTGCTGCACCCTCGACAACTACAGTGATTATTATTATTTGACCATGCTGGTCATTTATGAACATTTGAACATCTTGGCCATGTTCTGTTACAATCTCCACCCGGCACAACCAGAAGAGGACTGGCCACTCCTCATAGCCTGGTTCCTCTCTAGGTTTCTTCCTAGATTTTGGCCTTTCTAGGGAGTTTTTCCTAGCCACCGTGCTTCTACACCTGCATTGCTTGCTGTTTGGGGTTTTAGGCTGGGTTTCTGTACAGCACTTTGAGATATCAGCTGATGTAAGAAGGGCTATATAAATAAATTTGATTTGATAAAAAGTTGTCACAACGTGCGCACGTGTTGCTGTCTCGCCTTTCGCTCACTTAACTCAGCCAATAACTGTAGTGCCCCCCCCCCCCCACACTCTGCAACAGCCTGCCTCAATGCCTGACAGTCAGTAGCAGGCCACGGTGAAATATATACACTGCTTAAAAAAATAAAGGGAACACAAACAACACAATGTAACTCCAAGTCAATCACACTTCTGTGAAATCAAACTGTCCACTTAGGAAGCAACACTGATTGACAATAAATTTCACATGCTGTTGTGCAAATGGAATAGACAAAAGGTGGAAATTATAGGCAACTAGCAAGACACCCCCAATAAAGGAGTGATTCTGCAGGTGGTGACCACAGACCACTTCTCAGTTCCTACGCTTCCTGGCTGATGTTTTGGTCACTTTTGAATGCTGGCGGTGCTTTCACTGTAGTGGAAGCCTAAGACGGAGTCTACAACCCACACAAGTGGCTCAGGTAGTGCAGCTCATCCAGGATGGCACATCAATGCGAGCTGTGGCACGAAGGTTTGCTGTGTCTGTCAGCGTAGTGTCCAGAGCATGGAGGCGTTACCAGGAGACAGGCCAGTACATCAGGAGACGTGGAGGAGGCCGTAGGAGGGCAACAACCCAGCAGCAGGACCGCTACCTCCGCCTTTGTGCAAGGAGGAGCACTGCCAGAGCCCTGCAAAATGACCTCCAGCAGGCCACAAATGTGCATGTGTCAGCATATGGTCTCACAAGGGCTCTGAGGATCTCATCTCTGTACCTAATGGCAGTCAGGCTCCACAAAGAAATTCCACCCCACACCATGACTGACCCACCGCCAAACCGGTCATGCTGGAGGATGTTGCAGGCAGCAGAACGTTCTCCACGGCATCTCCAGACTCTGTCACGTCTGTCACATGTGTTCACGACATAATCTGCCCGGGGACTCCAACAGGCCCCTCAGGCGTGACGCCCGCTGAAGGCCCATTCTGCTAACCTACTAGGCCTGTTAGCTACCTAGAGCTACCTGGAACCCTGCTAATTCCACGACTGGTCTATCGACGTCACCGCACGAAGAGGCAAAAACAGACTCCCCCCCCATCGCGACGTCCCCCAAAGGCTAACTTGCCTGGCCCGGTCTGCTAACTGCTAGCTTATCTTGCAGCTAGCGCAGCCAGGAAGCTAGCACCAGTTAGCAAACACAATTCTACAATTCACAACCTCTCTTTCGCCATCGCTATCCGGCTTGGATTCTCTGTCGACACGACCACGTCTGGTTTGCAGACGTGCCCTCAACCGGTGCCCTCAACCGGCCTCCGTCTGAGCAGACCCCCTCCGTCTGAGCAGACCACCCCCCCGGGCTACTAACTTTAAACGCGTGCTAGCTTAGTGGAGGCCTCACTACTCCATCTACGGTTGCCCCCTGGACACTATGATCACTTGGCTACATAGCTGATGCCTGCTTGACTGTCCATTAACTCACGGTACTCCATTCTGTTTATTTGTGTTTTATCTGTCGGCTCTGTGCCTTAACTCAGGATCTGTGTGTAGTTAATCCGACCCTCTCTGCCCAGTCGTCGCCATTTTTACCTTCTGTTGCTGTGTTAGCTGACTAGCTGCTGTTATCTCACCTGCTGTTTTAGCTAGCTCTCCCAATCATGACCTGCAATCACTTTATGCCTTATTGTATGTCTCTCTCAAATATCAATATGCCTTGCATACTGTTGTTCAGGCTAGTTATCATTGTTTTGGTTTGCAATGGACCCCGTAGTTCCACTCTCCGTACCTCTGATACCTCCTTTGTCCCACCCCCCACACATGCGGTGACCTCACCCATTGAGACCAGCATGTCCAGAGATACAACCTCTCTTATCATCACCCAGTGCCTGGGCTTGCCTCCGCTGTACCCGTGCCCCACCATACCCTGGTCTGCACATTATGCCCAGAATCTATTCTACCACGCCCATAAATCTGCTCCTTTTATTCCTTGTCCCCAACGCTCTAGGCGACCAGTTTTGATAGCCTTTAGCCGCACCCTCATCCTACTACTACTCTGTTCCTCGGGTGATGTGGAGGTAAACCCAGGCCATGCATGTCCCCAGTCACCCTCATTTGTTGACTTCTGTGATCGAAAAAGCCTTGGCCTCATGCATGTCAACATCAGAAGCCTCCTCCCTAAGTTTGCCTTACTCACCGCTTTAGCACACTCTGCCAACCCTGATGTCCTTGCCGTGTCTGAATCCTGGCTTAGGAAGGCCACCAAAAACTCTGAGATTTCCATACCCAACTATAACACTTTCCGTCAAGATAGAACTGCCAAAGGGGGAGGAGTTGCAATCTACTGCAGAGATAGCCTGCAAAGTTCTGTCATACTTTCCAAGTCTATGCCCAAACAGTTCGAACTTCTAATTTTAAAAATTAATCTCTCCAGAAATAAGTCTCTCACTGTTGCCGCCTGCTACCGACCCCCCTCAGCTCCCAGCTGTGCCCTGGACACCATCTGTGAATTGATCGCTCCCCATCTAGCTTCAGAGTTTGTTCTGTTAGGTGACCTAAACTGGGATATGCTTAACACCCCGGCAGTCCTACAATCTAAGCTTGATGCCCTCAATCTCACACAAATCATCAAGGAACCCACCAGGTACAACTCTAAATCCGTAAACATGGGCACCCTAATAGACACTATCCTGACCAACTTGCCCTCCAAATACACCTCTGCTGTCTTCAATCGAGATCTCAGCGATCACTGCCTCATTGCCTGTATCCGCCACGGGTCCACGGTCAAACGACCACCCCTCATCACTGTCAAACGCTCCCTGAAACACTTCTGCGAGCAGGCCTTTCTAATCGACCTGGCCCGGGTACCCTGGAAGGATATTGACCTCATCCCGTCAGTTGAGGATGCCTGGTCATTCTTTAAAAGTTACTTCCTCACCATATTAGACAAGCATGCTCCGTTCAAAAAATGCAGAACCAAGAACAGATATAGCCCTTGGTTCACTCCAGACCTGACTGCCCTCGACCAGCACAAAAACATCCTGTGGCGAACTGCAATAGCATCGAAGAGCCCCCGTGATATGCAACTGTTCAGGGAAGTCAGGAACCAATACACGCAGTCAGTCAGGAAAGCAAAGGCCAGCTTTTTCAAGCAGAAATTTGCATCCTGTAGCTCTAACTCCAAAAAGTTCTGGGATACTGTAAAGTCCATGGAAAACAAGAGCACCTCCTCCCAGCTGCCCACTGCACTGAGGCTAGATAACACGGTCACCACTGATAAGTCCGTGATAATCGAAAACTTCAACAAACATTTCTCAATGGCTGGCCATGCCTTCCACCTGGCGACTCCAACCTTGGCCAACAGCCCCGCCCCCCCCCGCTGCTACTCGCCCAAGCCTCCCCAGCTTCTCCTTTACCCATATCCAGATAGCAGATGTTCTGAAAGAGCTGGAAAACCTGGACCCATACAAATCAGCTGGGCTTGACAATCTGGACCCCCTATTTCTGAAACTGTCCGCCGCCATTGTCGCACCCCCTATTACCAGCCTGTTCAACCTCTCCTTCGTATCATCTGAGATCCCCAAGGATTGGAAAGCTGCCGCTGTCATCCCCCTCTTCAAAGGGGGAGACACCCTGGACCCAAACTGTTACAGACCTATATCCATCCTGCCCTGCCTAGCTAAGGTCTTCGAAAGCCAAGTCAACAAACAGATCACTGACCATCTCGAATCCCACCGTACCTTCTCCGCTGTGCAATCCGGTTTCCGAGCCGGTCACGGGTGCACCTCAGCCACGCTCAAGGTACTAAACGATATCATAACCGCCATCGATAAAAGACATTACTGTGCAGCCGTCTTCATCGACCTGGCCAAGGCTTTCGACTCTGTCAATCACCATATTCTTATCGGCAGACTCAATAGCCTCGGTTTTTCTAATGACTGCCTTGCCTGGTTCACCAACTACTTTGCAGACAGAGTTCAGTGTGTCAAATCGGAGGGCATGTTGTCCGGTCCTCTGGCAGTCTCTATGGGGGTACCACAGGGTTCAATTCTCGGGCCGACTCTTTTCTCTGTATACATCAATGATGTTGCTCTTGCTGCGGGCGATTCCCTGATCCACCTCTAAGCAGACGACACCATTCTGTATACTTCCGGCCCTTCCCTGGACACTGTGCTATCTAACCTCCAACGAGCTTCAATGTCATACAACACTCCTTCCGTGGCCTCCAACTGCTCTTAAACGCTAGTAAAACCAAATGCATGCTTTTCAACCGCTCGCTGCCTGCACCCGCACGCCCGACTAGCATCACCACCCTGGACGGTTCCGACCTAGAATATGTGGACATCTATAAGTACCTAGGTGTGTGGCTAGACTGCAAACTCTCCTTCGAGACTCATATCAAACATCTCCAATCCAAAATCAAATCTAGAGTCGGCTATCTATTCCGGAACAAAGCCTCCTTCACTCACGCCGCCAAACTTACCCTAGTAAAACTGACTATCCTACCGATCCTCGACTTCGGCGATGTCATCTACAAAATAGCTTCCAATACTCTACTCAGCAAACTGGATGCAGTTTATCACAGTGCCATCCGTTTTGTTACTAAAGCACCTTATACGACCCACCACTGCGACCTGTATGCCCTAGTCGGCTGGCCCTCGCTACATGTTCGTCGTCAGACCCACTGGCTCCAGGTCATCTACAAGGCTATGCTAGGTAAAGTGCCGCCTTATCTCAGTTCACTGGTCACGATGGCTACACCCACCCGTAGCACGCGCTCCAGCAGGTGTATCTCACTGATCATCCCTAAAGCCAAAACCTCATTTGGACGCCTTTCCTTCCAGTTCTCTGCTGCCTGCGACTGGAACGAATTGCAAAAATCTCTGAAGTTGGAGACTTTTATCTCCCTCAACAACTTTAAAAATCTGCTATCCGAGCAGCTAACCGATCGCTGCAGCTGCACATAGTCCATCTGTAAACTACCCACCCAACTTACCTACCTCACCCCCATACTGCTTTTATTTATTTACTTTTCTGCTCTTTTGCACACCAGTATCTCTTCTTGCACATGATCATCTGATGATTTATCACTCCAGTGTTAATCTGCTAAATTGTAATTATTCGATTTATTGCCTACCTCATGCCTTTTGCACACATTGTATATAGATTCTCTTTTTTCTACCATGTTATTGACTTGTCTATTGTTTACTCCATGTGTAACTCTGTGTTGTTGTCTGTTCACACTGCTATGCTTTATCTTGGCCAGGTCGCAGTTGCAAATGAGAACTTTTTCTCAACTAGCCTACCTGGTTAAATAAAGGTGAAATAAAAAAAATAAAAATAAAAAATGTGCTCAGTGTGAACCTGCTTTCATCTGTGAAGAGCACAGGGCGCCAGTGGCGAATTTGCCAATCTTGGTGTTCTCTGGTAAATGCCAAACGTCCTGCACGGTGTTGGGCTGTAAGCACAACCCCCCACCTGTGGACCTCATACCACCTTCATGGAGTCTGTTTCTGACCGTTTGAGCAGACACATGCACATTTGTGGCCTGCTGGAGGTCATTTTGCAGGGCTCTGGCAGTGCTCCTCCTTGCACAAAGGCGGAGGTAGCGGTCCAGCTGCTGGGTTGTTGCCCTCCTACGGCCTCCTCCACGTCTCCTGGTGTACTGGCCTGTCTCCTGGTAGCGCCTCCATGCTCTGGACACTACGCTGACAGACACAACAAACCTTCTTGCCACAGCTCGCATTGATGTGCCATCCTGGATGAGCTGCACTACCTGAGCCACTTGTGTGGGTTGTAGACTCTGTCTCATGCTACCACTAGAGTGAAGCACCGCCAGCAATCAAAAGTGACCAAAACATCAGCCAGGAAGCGTAGGATCTGAGAAGTGGTCTGTGGTCACCACCTGCAGAATCACTCCTTTATTGGGGGTGTTGGGGTCTTGCTAATTGCCTATAATTTCCACATTTTGTATATTCCATTTGCACAACAGCATGTGAAATTTATTGTCAATCAGTGTTGCTTCCTAAGTGGACAGTTTGATTTCACAGAAGTGTGATTGACTTGGAGTTACATTGTGTTGTTTAAGTGTTCCCTTTATTTTTTTGAGCAGTGTATATATATATATTGTTATGAGAAATGCCATGGCGTAACTTAGAAATAGCCCAAAACCGTCAGCAGTAGGCCACAGTGAAATATATATATTGCTTTGAGAAATGCCATGGCGGCCACGGTGTAACTTAGAAAGAGCCCAAAACCCGCAACCAGTACATTTTCTCCCCGCGACATCGTTTTAAATATAGCCTAATTTCAGGAAAACAGCGAACATGGCAACACTGCACCAATCGGATAAATGTGGCCACTCCTCTCTTGATGCAAAAAACATTATGGGGCTAGTTTTCAGGCCTTGTTATTTGGATTTCAGTATTCAGAAATGTTGTAAAAACGGGCAACCCTGGGGTAATAGCACGTGATTCAGATCCGACGCCCTCCGCTGGTTAAAATAAGTAGGTACCTGAACCTTACTAATGCACATTTTGAATTACAGCATTTGAACAGCAACAAAATAACACCAGGTTCAGTTCTTTCATGTGAGGAGTAGATATATACAAAATAATTCCGTAATTTGACTATGATTTCACTTCCACCCCCTGGGTTTTGTTATGATGTTGGTGTTAGTCAGCTGAGTGTTCTGTCTGTGGGTAGGTGGGGTCACACAACAAGCCAAGATGGCCGATTTTGAGGAGCCGCTATCAGAAGAAGAGAAGGTAACGATATTACGATTTTATTCACAAGTAACTCTATTATTCTATTCTAAAGTTACTGTGTGTCGCCGGTTGTTGAATGGTCAACAGTAAACGGGTACTATATTTTAGAGCTACTAGCGTTCGCTCTCAGTAAAGAGACGATTCACTTGAGTGGCTAGCTAACTATGCTAACGTTAGCCTGAACCTCACTGGCCAACTTTTACTGGCTAGAAATTGTAACTATTAGTAGTTATATAACTTTAGCTATGTACAGGAATAAAGTTCCAGTGTGTTTAATGGAAACTCATGATCCTACTTGTTGGATATGGTTAGATCTGTGGGGACAATTCAGGAAATAGCTAACGTTAGCTGTTAGGCAAAATAAAACGTTGATACCGTTTCTAGCAGTGCTAGTTAGTTACCTACCTACATCAGAGGTTTTCTAGGTCAAACAGATACAGTTGCAGCTCAGATGCTTCTGCTAGCTATAGACGCCATAAAGAGAGGACATGCATACACACCCCCGACACTTTAATGTACACCCGACACTTTACTGGTGAAAGTGGGTGCGAGTGCTTAACTGGAGTACAGTGCTATGGCCCTGTCCAGAAACAAACAGCCCTAGGATGGCCTATTCCCTACCCCCAACCCTCTAGGACTTTACTGCACGCATCCACTGTGTGTGACGACAAAACATATTTTTTTGTCCACTTCGTCCTCAGAAATGTTGCCATATAGTGACTATATCAGATCTACACAAGAGTCTAGTGGTTGTTTCTGTACGGGGAGGAAATTGGGTATGCCCTGTGTGGAATGCAGCTCAGGTTCCGGGCATGAGAATCTGTAAAGACTGGTAGTTTCCATAGAAACCGGATAAGCAGCAATCTCTTGAGGCTGGCCATGCAACTGCATCTGTTGGGTCAAAATCAGTGGCACTGGTTTCTAATGACCAGGATTTGTGTTTAATGTGTTTATAAATGAACTTAGGCTACCTAATGCTATTTTCCAGTGTGTTGTCCATCCATTAGCCTAAAGTATCAGTTTACGCCACTCTCACAATCTCCTCAAGTAGGCGCCTCTGTGAACATCATAGACAGAACACAGTCTGAATCTCTATGCATGGTTTACTGGGATTACAATTTAGAAAAGTCTTCCTAGCTCAATACTATTTTCCCCACTCAGTCTGATCTAATCTAGAACATTTCAAAATTAAATTGATGTAGGTCTAGTAGGATACTGATTCGTCCTCTCTCCACAGGTCCGCATAGCAGCAAACTTCGTTACCCATGCACCCCCTGGAGAGTTCAACGAAGTTTTCAATGGTGAGAAGGTTTTGTTTTCCACTAAAAAGAATGGAGAATGGCCTACAATCACATTGTTGTTTAAATGGTGCCATGTAGTTTGTGAGTGTAAGGGTTTCTTGACTAAAGGTGAATGTGTGTTTTGTGTAGTTTGCTAAATGACTGACTAGTTGTTGATGTATTGTAAGATAGTGGATCCTTGGCTTAAAGGGTTACTGGAAGGTAGACAGACAGCTTCTTAAAGTGCAAGATTTTTGTTCACAGGTGAAGGATGCAAGGCCAAGGTAGGGCAAGAGTCCACATTTACAGGTGAAGGATGCAAGGCCAAGGTAGAGCAAGAGTCCACATTTACAGGTGAAAGATGCAAGGCCAAGGTAGGGCAAGAGTCCACATTTACAGGTGAAGGATGCAAGGCCAAGGTAGAGCAAGAGTCCACATTTACAGGTGAAGGATGCAAGGCCAAGGTAGGGCAAGAGTCCACATTTACAGGTGAAGGATGCAAGGCCAAGGTAGGGCAAGAGTCCACATTTACAGGTGAAGGATGCAAGGCCAAGGTAGGGCAAGAGTCCACATTTACAGGTGAAGGATGCAAGGCCAAGGTAGGGCAAGAGTCCACATTTGCAGGTGAATAGATAATAAGATGTAGGATAATGACAAAATAGATTGTATTTACAAAACCTAACAAAAGTTGACTTTATCAGCTAAAAAGTCTTACAGGCTGTGTTGGGTTTACAGACTGACAAGTTGATGTTGATGTATGCTTTTGCGTTCCAGATGTGCGGCTTCTCCTCAACAATGACAACCTGCTCAGGGAGGGAGCGGCTCAGTGAGTAGCACCCTATCATGATGTGATGTCTACATTTTGAAACAACCACACATCATTACTTATCATTAGTCATCATTATTGGTGTAGGAGTCTGTAAAGATCCTGTGTTCTATTTCATTCTGTGTTCTCTCTCCCCAGTGCTTTTGCCCAGTACAACATGGATCAGTTCACCCCTGCCAAACTTGAGGGCTATGATGAACAGGTAAGAGTGATATAAGGCTGAGTTTATCTGGAGCCGCAGTCTGATGATCACACTATATTTACTGCTATTGTCAAATGTAGTCTGTGTAGTACAGTTTAGTACAGTTTACGAAACAAACTGTGTGTCAACAACAACAGCTAACAATCCTCTCCCCTCCCCCTCCTTCAGGTTCTGATTACAGAGCATGGGGACCTGGGTCAGGGGAGGTTCCTGGACCCTCGGAACCGGGTGTCGTTCCGCTTCGACCACCTGAGGAAGGAGGTGAGCGATGTGCAGCCATACGACGGAGACAGCTCCCTGAGAGCATGGAGAGAGGCTTGCGACACTGCACTCAGCGCATACGTTAAAGAGCACTACCCCAGCGGAGTCTGCACGGTAAACCCCCCACACACACATTCATAACCACGTATGAATACACAACCACACTCACTCATCAAATACATCAGAGTACTACCCCAGAGTCTGTATGATACTGCACACACTTGCATCAAAGAACAGAAACAAAATTGTGCTGCTAACACCGTTAACCCTGACCCTTGTGATATCGTCACTGTATGACAATTCTTCAAGCCGCTAATCATGAAATCCGTATTCGCTGCAGGTATATGGGAAAACAGTTGATGGCCAGCAAACCATCATTGCCTGCATTGAGGGACACCAGTTTCAACCCAAAAACTTCTGGTACAGTTCCAACGGCATCATTATACATTGGTCTTTACAAGTTCAGAATGTTATGTGACTTAATCTCTTTCACACACACTTCTTCTGCCTTTTCTCTCAGGAATGGGCGCTGTAGGTCAGAGTGGAAGTTCACCATTGGTCAGTCTACTGCTCATGTAGTGGGTGTGTTGAAGATACAGGTGGGTAATCGTGATATTTGCTACAGAAACAAATGCCGACGATAATAATTAAACACCCAAAGTCTAGTAATTAAACAGACTCTCTCTCTCTAGGTGCACTACTATGAGGATGGTAATGTGCAGTTGGTCAGCCATAAGGAAGTGGAGGAGTCTATAACAGTGACTGTGAGTGGACATAACATTGATTCTGTTCAGTAACAGCCAATTAGAACTTAGAAATTAGAAAGTGTCTTCACTCTATCCCTTTAATGTAAACATGAGAAGGAAGCAAACTGTAAGTACCAACTTCTGCCATTATGTTGTATAACCGGTATACTGAACAGGTTAGGTCAGTTCAGGTTCTGGTCAATTACCTGTGTGAGAAAGGCGACTCTAAAATAATTTGTCAACAGAATGAGAGCCAGACTGCCAAGGAGTTTGTGGATATCATTGAGAATGCTGAAAATGATTACCAGGTAATTTACCTCACCCTTTTCAATGGATGTGTGTGTTCTGTTCTTTATGGCTGTCTATACTTCTCTTGTAAAATCTCCTCCTGTTGCTCCTCCCCTTCCTGTAGACGGCAATCAGTGAGAACTACCAGACTATGTCTGACACCACCTTCAAGGCCCTACGCCGCCAGCTGCCCGTCACCCGCACCAAGATCGACTGGAACAAGATCCTCAGCTACAAGATTGGCAAGGAGATGCAGAATGCATAGAGGAGCAGAGACTCACACCGCTGGGCTGGCAACACACGCTCGCACAAGGACTAACCAAAGCTTATATATATATATATATATATATATATTGTAGTCTGGGGCAAAGAAAAAATAAAACAAACCAAGCTGCAGATTGACAGTCTGTTGGGCACAGTTCTGTATTGTTTAAAGAAGCTTTGGTTTTGGAGAAAAAGGACATTAAGTGTCTTGAGTTACAGGAGGGGAGTTTGAGTCTGCTAAAGGGGTACTGAGTTTCATGTTGTAATGTTGACACTCTTGAACAGCTGCACCAAGACCCCAGGTTGAATGATTTTACAATGCATCCTTCCTTCTGTCCTTGATGTAGGAAACACTCCTTATTCTTATCCAATCACTTACAGATCAGTGATTACCTCAAGAAAGGAAGGATGCATGTAGAAATAATTTAATCACCAAGCAGGGGACGTTTTCCAATGCATGTTCATATCAGCACCATTTCTCCCCTTAACAGGACTGGTCCTCGATATAGTCAGTTTTGAGGGAACTGTTTACTTTTTTTTTCTGCTGTACTCTTCCACTTCCTGTTGTGTGTCCTCTGCTTGAGCCAATGAAGGATACCATGGCTGAAAGACTGTAGCATAACCACCTCTGTTTCTGAATCAATTCTCTTCTGTCTTTCCTTGGCAACAACAACCATTGCTGTGTCCTTTCTCTTTTGTTGAAGGAAAACCATACAAATACATGTCTTTCCTATGCTAAAGAACTCCATACATGCAAAGCTCCCCTTTCTCCCATGTATACACGCAGAGCTATATTTTGCTATGCAGGTTTTAATTTAATCTTAGGCTCAGCCCATCTGTAATATTCACACATGTGTTTAGGTACCTTAAACTATACACAGCCATTTCAGTACTTAGTTTAAACCAGGGGCTTTGTTCAGGAGGGTCCAATGTTACAAAATGTTCAATTAGAAATGCATTGTGTAGGGCAGACACACTTCTCTGTCATGCTGAATAAAGACTTGTGTGCTCTATACTGTAAATATCTCTCCAAACCATGCTTCCCACAGAACACACCCCTGTTCAGCCACAACATGCACCTACTCAATATTACCATAGGCTGACTCGAGATCAGTTATTCTGTGCTGTGTTTAACCTTCACGCTGACTAGCTCTGTACTCGAATGCAACGTTCAGGACTGTACTGCCCCATTCTGTTGTACAAATAAAATAATTGATCATCTTGGCCTGGTTGTTGTTTTCCTCAGGCATTGTATTGCTGGATTCATCACTTTGTACAAAGTCCAGCAGCAGTGGGAGCTGTCATAGACTGGTCTCTACCTCAATCTGTCTTTCTGCGATTCCTTGCATCCTTTCCAGGTGTATTGGAGGTTCCCCCTTTTTTCCAATGTGCTTTGCGAAGGAAGCGAGGAGAGGAATCAATGTAAGATGAATAGAGAAAGAGACAGTCTTGCCTTATCGACAGGAAACGGGTGGTTTTGGGGCATAATACTAGCAGAAATCAGGCTATTAGACTGAAGACGTTGATGCTTGGTTGGGATGTTTATTTTGCAATTGAAAAATCATTATATGAATAGTTCAGTTGTGAAACAATACATAAGAAAAATGCTTACGTACATTTAGAATAATTAGAAGACAGAAATGTTGAGAAATAGTTTGGGTTAGGTAACTTCTGGAAGACAGCAGGAGATTATTTTGAACAAATAAAAGCTTTCTTATCATTGTGCCCTGCTTTGTTAATATCATCTTATAAAACCTTCTTAAATACCACAAATATGAGACCAACAACAGTGACAAAATGTTGTTAGATTCAGGTTATGAAACACAGTACAGTCATGTCATTAATGACTTCCCACTTGTTCCCATTTTGACAAAGGTGTAAAAATAGACGACGGGTTAGATCTACTCAGTTACAAAAGAATGATACAGTGGTACAGATCTGACCCCTCGCTAGTCCCTTTTATATATAAAATGTGTGAGTTCGCCAAAAGGTCTGGGAGGACTTCAAAGGTATAAAACCAGTCTGTCACTATCTGCTTTAAACACAAGGATAGACGGTTCAAACTCAAATCCAGGTAAACAATATTAACATACAAGAAAGACGCTTATTCTGAATTTGGTCCCTTTTGGAAAAAACAAGAAGAAATTGTCCCGGAATAAAAAAAGTTGTACATATTTAAGTGTCACCTTATTTTTCTATCCCAGTGTAAGGTCTGTCTCAGGGAAGGCCCAGTGTAAGGTCTGTCTCAGGGAAGGCCCAGTGTAAGGTCTGTCTCAGAGAAGGCCCAGTGTAAGGTCTGTCTCAGGGAAGGCCCAGTGTAAGGTATGTCTTAGGGAAGGCCCAGTGTAAGGTCTGTCTTAGGGAAGGCCCAGTGTAAGGTCTGTCTTAGGGAAGGCCCAGTGTTAGGTCTGTCTCAGGGAAGGCCCAGTGTAAGGTCTGTCTTAGGGAAGGCCCAGTGTTAGGTCTGTCTCAGGGAAGGCCCAGTGTAAGGTATGTCTTAGGGAAGGCCCAGTGTAAGGTCTGTCTTAGGGAAGGCCCAGTGTAAGGTCTGTCTTAGGGAAGGCCCAGTGTAAGGTCTGTCTTAGGGAAGGCCCAGTGTAAGGTCTGTCTTAGGGAAGGCCCAGTGTAAGGTCTGTCTTAGAGAAGGCCCAGTGTTAGGTCTGTCTCAGGGAAGGCCCAGTGTAAGGTCTGTCTTAGGGAAGGCCCAGTGTAAGGTATGTCTTAGGGAAGGCCCAGTGTAAGGTCTGTCTTAGAGAAGGCCCAGTGTAAGGTATGTCTTAGGGAAGGCCCAGTGTAAGGTCTGTCTTAGGGAAGGCCCAGTGTAAGGTCTGTCTTAGGGAAGGCCCAGTGTAAGGTATGTCTTAGGGAAGCTTTTCCCTTGTTAAAAATTCAGTGTATTCACTATTCTAGTGTATGTAGTAGACAACACGTAGATACGACCGGACATAATGTGGTGTAATGCAGAGAGCTGCAGAGAGCAGACATAATGTGGTGTAATGCAGAGAGCTGCAGAGAGCAGACATAATGTGGTGTAATGCAGAGAGCTGCAGAGACCAGACATAATGGGGTGTAATGCAGAGAGCTGCAGAGAGCTGGCATAATGTGGTGTAATGCAGAGAGCTGCAGAGAGCAGACATAATGTGGTGTAATGCAGAGAGCTGCAGAGACCAGACATAATGTGGTGTAATGCAGAGAGCTGCAGAGAGCAGACATAATGTGGTGTAATGCAGAGAGCTGCAGAGACCAGACATAATGGGGTGTAATGCAGAGAGCTGCAGAGACCAGACATAATGGGGTGTAATGCAGAGAGCTGCAGGGACCAGACATAATGTGGTGTAATGCAGAGAGCTGCAGAGACCAGACATAATGGGATGTAATGCAGAGAGCTGCAGAGACCAGACATAATGGGGTGTAATGCGGAGAGCTGCAGAGACCAGACATAATGGGGTGTAATGCGGAGAGCTGCAGAGACCAGACATAATGTGGTGTAATGCGGAGAGCTGCAGAGACCAGACATAATGGGGTGTAATGCAGAGCTTCAAATTATGCTTTTGAATGATTTGTATTATTTACAACATTGTGCTTTATTATAAACTGGATGGTTCGAGCCCTGAATGCTGATTGGCTGACAGCCGTGGTATATCAGACTGTATACCACGGGTATGGCAAAGCATTTATTTTTACTGCTCTAATTACATTGGTAACCACTTTATAATAGCAATAAGGCACCTCAGGGGTTTGTGATATATGGCCAATATACCACGGCTAATGTCTCTGTCCAGGTACTCCGCATTGCTTTGGCCATATATCACACCCCCTTGGGCCTTATTGCTTTAGTAAACTATGTTCAGAATGTAATCTGGTACAAACTACAGTGAAAGACATGATAACTTTCAGTGCAGGTACTGCTAGATATGGTGATAAGCTACAGATTAGACCAGGCAGGGGAAAGTCAGATGGGAGCATACATCTGTAAAAGTAGTGTCATGATACACCTACAGTTGAAGTCATTAAAACTTGTTTTTCAACCACTCCACAAATTTCTTGTTAACAAACTATAGTTTTGCCAAGTCGGTTATGACATCTACATTGTGTATGATACAAGTAATTTTTTCAACAATTGTTTACAGACAGATTATTTCACTTATAATTCACTGTATCACAATTCCAGTGGGTCAGAAGTTTACAGACACTAAGTTGACTGTGCCTTTAAACAGCTTGGAAAATTCCAGAAAATGATGTCATGGCTTTAGAAGCTTCTGATAGGCTAATTGACATCATTTTAGTCAATTGGAGGTGTACCTGTGGATGTACTTCAAGGCCTACCTTAAAACTCAGTGCCTCCTTGCTTGACATCATGGGAAAATCAAAAGAAATCAGCCAAGACCTCAGAAAAAAATTGTAGACCTCCACAAGTCTGGTTCATCCTTGGGAGCAATTTCCAAACGCCTGAAGGTACCACGTTCATCTGTACAAACAATAGTACGCAAGTATAAACACCATGGGACCACGCAGCCGTCATACCTCTCAGGAAGGAGGCGCGTTCTGTCTCCTAGAGATGAACGTACTTTGGTGTGAAAAGTGCAAATCAATTCCAGAACAACAGCAAAGGACCTTGTGAAGATGCTGGTGGAAACCGGTACAAAAGGATCTATATCCACAGTAAAATGAGTCCTATATCGACATAACCTGAAAGGCCACTCAGCAAGGAAGAAGCCACTGCTCCAAAACTGCCATAAAAAAGCCAGACTACGGTATGCAACTGCAAATCGGGACAAAGATCGTACTTTTTGGAGAAATGTCCTCTGGTCTGATGAAACCAAAATAGAACTGTTTGGCCATAATGACCATCGTTATGTTTGGAGGAAAAAGGGGGAGGCTTGCAAGCCGAAGAACACCATTCCAACCGTGAAGCACGGGGGTGGCAGCATCATGTTGTGGGGGTACTTTGCTGCAGGAGGGACTGGTGCACTTCACAAAATAGATGGCATCATGAGAAAGGAAAATTATGTGAACATATTGAAGCAACATCTCAAGACATCAATCAGGAAGTTAAAGCTTGGTCGCAAATGGGTCTTCCAAATGGACAATGAACCCAAGCATACTTTCAAAGTTGTGGCAAAATGGCTTAAGGACAACAAAATCAAGGTATTGGAGTGGCCATCACAAAGCCCTGACCTCAATCCTGTAGAACATTTGTGGGCAGAACTGAAAAAGCATATGCGAGCAAAGAGGCCTACATACCTGACTCAGTTACACCAGCTCTGTCAGGATGAATGGGCCAAAATTCACCCAACTTATTGTGGGAAGCTTGTGGAAGGCTACCCGAAGCGTTTGCCCCAAGTTAAACAATTTAAAGGCAAGGCTACCAAATACTAATTGAGTGTATGTAAACTTCTGACCCACTGGGAATGTGATGAAATAAATAAAAGCTGAAATAAATAATTCTCTCTACTATTATTCTGACATTTCATATTCTTAAAACAAAGTGGTGATTCTAACTGACCTAAGACAGGGAATTTTTACAACGATTAATGTCAGGAATTGTGAAAAACTGAGTTTAAATGCATTTGGCTAAGGTGTATGTAAACTTCTGACTTCAACTGTACATGTGCAATCAACAGATTACATTTGAATCCTCTTGCCATGTAAAGACTCCCCTCTCCATGCAGCCTTTGTATTAGTTCATTGGACGAGACTGCAAAGTGGACTTGGGCTGAGTGATTCATTAATTAATGTCCTAGAATAACTAAATGCATAATTAATAACATCACTTTTAAACATGGCTATGGAATACAATAAACTAGGTATAAAGATATATTACATATCAAAAGAATAAAAAACTATCCATAAATTCCAAATAAAATAAATCTTACGAATCCAATAACGCCCAGTATATTATAGATTTCATGTTAACTAGACAGTGTTTCAGACAGTTTGCTAGGTAGTGTTTGAGCTTTCATTTGATACTAAGCGGATAATATATGTGGTCAAAATAGGGCCTACAGATTTGGTATAAGTAGTGGTAGGTAGACAGTTGCAGAGCATTTTCTGCCTGCTGCAGGACATCCAGGAGATTAAGGCCAGGATCCAATCCAGACCGCGGTGGACCCACATTAAAGCGCTTGACATTTAAAGGTAATCAAAGATGGTGGATAATGAAAATGTCTTAAAAAGGCCGTTTACCATTGACATTTAAAAAAAAAAGTTCCTGTCTGTTTAAGTGGGCGTTCCCTCTCTTGTGTGAGCCTGCTTTCTCACATAAGTTCACGCGGGAAAGCATGCTCAAAGATGGTCACGTGAGAGAGGAACACAGACAGAAACCTTGACAATTTTTTTTCAATGCAAAACTAACCAATAACAGCTGGCTCTGGTCTACTTATCCCCTCGCTCGCTCGCTCGCCTCACCCGCCCGACCAGAAAAAAGGATCCTGTGAGATGTCTTGCTTTCTTTACTGTCTCTGAGGTAATTTCCGATTGAGCCAACATCAGCAGCGTTTACCTTGAATGCGATCTATTTGAACCCAGCAACATTGCCTTTAAAAGCTGCATTGTTGACTAGAGCGCTCGGATTGAATCTCTGGCCTAAAGGTGAGTGAGCAAGTGCAAATGGGAGAGAGAAACTAGTGTATCTGGAATGAGGAAGGCCATACGCAGCTAGCTGCTAGCTGATGGAGGACAGCACTGGCTCCTTGGGGAATAAGACAAAGCTGATCACAGATACTGATCCTAGGTCCGTTTTGTTTTTTCTCCCTAATGGTTAAAGATGGGAAGGATTTGGGAAGGCTATGCTGATCCTAGATCAGTTTCTAGCTGCCGTGGCCCTTAGCTGTTAGCTACCGGAGGAGAGTACCAGGTCTGGCTCCTTAGTCCCCTCCTGCCCACTGCTGCTTAGCCCACAGCCCCCCGTCAGCTCTGGGAAGAGGCTGGCCCCGGCTTGGGGGTCGGGGGAGCCTGGAGAGGGGCTCATACCCGGTTTCTTAGGAACGGGGGGCGGGTAGCACCGCTCGGACCGAGGGGTGAGGGGCGAGCGTATACCTGGGGACAGGGGTCCTCCAGGCGAGGTTTTCCCCCCAGGAGGGGAGGCTGCCAGGCTCCGGTAGTCAGTCCCAAACGGAGAGCTGTTCAGTGGGGGTAGCTTGGCCCCTGCCTGCTGGCTGGTGAAACGGGACAGGACCTGGGTGACGGTGTTTCGGGCTAGCTGCTTGGCCGTGCTGTTCTCTGAGGGTGGAGGGATGGGGGTGGTTGTAGGGGACAGGTCCCGGGGGGAGAGGGGAGCCGTGCTACCCTGCTGGAGCTGCTCCTGCTCAGCCTGCACCTGGAACTTATGCCTGGCGGCGTGGAAGCGCTGGTTGACTCCAGCCTGGTAGGAGGACGTGTGGAAGCCACCGGGGCTGACCAGACGCTTAGCCAGCGTGGGGGAGGAGATGGGGGAGGAGGAGAGGGAGGAGGAGGCCGTGCTGGAGGGGGAGAGGTTAGGGTGAGGTTGGCAGTGGGGGTGAGGAGGGTGAGGGTGGAGAGGGGAGGGAAGACTTGCTCCGGACTCGCTCTCTACCCCACCGTTCTCCACAGCCCCGCCCTCCTGAGGGGGGTCAGTGTCCCGCGGAGGGTTAGGGTGATGCCCGTTGACCTTTGAGACAGGGGTCACTTTAGGGTCAAAGCTTGCCTTCCCATCAGGCTCTGTCTGGCTCGAGGTGGACACCGCCGCCGCTGATGCCGCCACTGACGCCGCCACTGATGCTATCTTTGAAGGAGACTGTTTCACCTCCTTCACCTCCTTCACCGCAGTCTCCTGCGCCTTCCTAACCATTCCTTCCTCTCCTGCTGCCTCCAACCTCCTCCTCAGCTCCTCCACTTCTCTCTCCAGCCCCTTGCTCCTCTCCTCTTCTCGTCTGATCCTGGCTCTTAACTGTTCCCTCTCTGTGTCAAACTCAGCCAGCTGGCTCTCTGCTCTGGCCTCAAGCTGCGCTGCTCTGCCCTTCTCCGCTTCCAGGGCCCCCCTCAGGCTCTCTGAAGTACAGCTCTCCTCCTGGAGTTTCAGACGGAGCTGGCTGACTCTCTGGGCCTCCTCCAGGGCCTGGCTGGTGGTTCTCTGGAGCTCCAGGGTTAGGTCTGAGGACAACTGCTGCTGCTGGGACAGAGTTTCCTCTGCCAGGCCTACTGCCCTCTCCTGCTCCCTCTGCAGCCTACGCACTGCTGCACGCTCCACCTCCAACTAGAAACACACAGAGAGATAGAGATTGATATTTCAACTTTCAACTTCCCTTAGCACATTTTGTTCCCCAGATAGGCACATGCATACCTGTAGGTGTATTTTCCTATTAGCACGGACTTTGGTGATAACTTCTTTATTTGTGGACAAATGTACTTGCTACGACTGTGATATGTTGTTGTCTCACCTAGCTACAGTATCTTAAGATGAATGCATTAACTGTACGTCACTCTGGATAAAAGTGTCTACTAAATGAGTGTTTTCCAACCCTGGTTCTCCAGTACCCCCAACAGTACACAGTTTCATTGTACCCCTGGACAAACACACATTACTCAACTCATTGAAAGCTTGATGATTAGTTGACAAGTTGAACCAGGTGTGCTTGTCATGGGTTACAATAAAAGCGATTACTGTTGGGGGTACTGGAGGACCACGGTTGTAAAACACTGTGCTAAATGACTCAAATGTAAGGCACACGAGTGACATATTTGAGCAGTTTTCTCGTCTGACCACATGGAGGTGTCAGAGTCTAGGAGAGTGGAGATATACCTCCACCCCGAAAACTGCAGAGTGAGATACACATGCAGTACAGTCGTGCCCAAAAGTTTTGAGAATGACATAAATATTCATTTCCACAAAGTTTGCTGCTTCAGTGTCTTTAGATATTTTTGCCAGATGTTATTATGGAATACTGAAGTATAATTACAAGCATTTCATAAGTGTCAAAGGCTTTTATTGACAATTACATGAAGTTGATGCAAAGAGTCAATATTTGCAGTGTTGACCCTTCTTTTTCAAGACCTCTGCAATCCACCCTGGCAGGCTGTCAATTAACTTCTGGGCCACATCCTGACTGATGGCAGCCCATTCTTGCATAATCAATGCTTGGAGTTTGTCAGAATTTGTGGGGTTTTGTTTGTCCACCCGCCTCTTGAAGATTGACCACAAGTTCTCAATGGGATTAAGGTCTGGGGAGTTTCCTGGCCATGGACCCAAAATATCGATGTTTTGTTCCCCGAGCCACTTAGTTATCACTTTTCCTTATGGCAAGGTGCTCCATCATGCTGGAAAAGGCATTGTTCGTCACCAAACTGTTCCTGGATGGTTGGGAGAAGTTGCTCTCGCAGGATGTGTTGGTACCATTCTTTATTCATGGCTGTGTTCATAGGCAAAATTGTGAGTGAGCCCACTCCCTTGGCTGAGAAGCAACCCCACACATGAATGGTCTCATGATGCTTTACTGTTGGGATGACACAGGACTGATGGTAGCGCTCACCTTGTCTTCTCCGGACAAGCTTTTTTCCAGATGCCCCAAACAATCGGAAAGGGGATTCATCAGAGAAAATGACTTTACCCCAGTAAACTTTGTGAAAATGTATATTTGTGTCATTCTCAAAATTTTGGGCCACGACTGTACTCCCACATCATTATATTCCACATGAAATATTTTACTTTATATTTCTGTATTTTTCTACTGAAAAAGGGGTAAGGGTAAGCTTTTAAAGAAAACGCAAATTGGATCATCCCAAAACAACTGTTCTGAAAGTGCCATGTGCTGTTCAAGTGATGTTCATATCAGAATCAATCCAATCATTAGAGTGTAATATGTAAAAGTTAACTCCTGTTGGGAACATTGCTAGATTCTACAGAAACAGAGGCAGGAAAACATCAACACAGTACTGTTACACACACACACACACACACACACACACACACACACACACACACACAGAGGGACCCCTCAGGAAGCCTCTATTTATGTAAGGCTGTGTGTGTGTGTGTGTGTGTGTGTGTGTGATGACCTTGATTGGTCAGGGACAGTCATTATCTCAGGCTTTCCTGGGCCCCAGGCTGCCGGTCAGCTGAACAATAGCCTCTTCCTCGTTGTTTCCTATGGAGCCGCCCAGCCTGTGTGTGTGTGTGTTGTGTGTGTGTGTGTCGGCCTAGACTCCTCAACCCCACTGAGATACACAATAGATCCCCAGTCAGAGAGAACTGAGGCTACTCACAGGGACTTAAATCAGCTAGTAGTGTGGGGGCCATGGGGGACACAGAGAAGGGAGAGGAGGGAGAGAGGTGGGCGGAGAGTGTGTTCACAGACACAGACGTGCTTGTCTGTCAAAGATTCTTCGCCTGATGTTCAACAGTCCCTCTTCTTACTCTGGTTTTGTCTTAGACACACACACACACACACACACACACACACACACACACACACACACACACACACACACACACACACACACACACACACACACACACACACACACACACACACACACACACACACACACACACACACACACACACACACACACACACCTGGTGCAGTAGTTTCTCCCTCTCCTTCTCCAGCATGACGGTGACATCATCATCCTGCGCCGACTCTAGTGCGTGTCGGTGCTTCTCCTCCTCCAGATCTGCAATCACCTGCCAATCAAACAGTGGAGGACCAATCAGATCACAGATCACAAAAATAACACAGTGGGCGGATTCAATTATGCTACGTCACTTTATTTTGAGACGACTTGGCCTTGGGCTTTGAATGGGGTACCTGGCTCACACCCGGGAGACAGCCTGGTTCCAAAACCAATGCAATCAACTTTCACCCAGTGCAAAACACCATTAATATCAACTTTCACCCAGTGAAAAACACCATTAATATTAACTTTCACCCAGTGAAAAACACCATTAATATTAACTTTCACCCAGTGCAAAACACCATTAATATCAACTTTCACCCAGTGAAAAACACCATTAATATTAACTTTCACCCAGTGAAAAACACCATTAATATTAACTTCACCCAGTGAAAAACACCATTAATATTAACTTTCACCCAGTGCAAAACACCATTAATATCAACTTTCACCCAGTGCAAAACACCATTAATATTAACTTTCACCCAGTGAAAAACACCATTAATATTAACTTTCACCCAGTGAAAAACACCATTAATATTAACTTTCACCCAGTGAAAAACACCATTTATATTAACTTTCACCCAGTGAAAAACACCATTAATATTAACTTTCACCCAGTGAAAAACACCATTAATATTAACTTTCACCCAGTGCAAAACACCATTAATCAAACCTCCTCAATACTTTCAAAGGATTTGCCATCAATGTACACTCTCTCTTTCTTTCTCTCTTTTTTTCTCTCTCTCTTTCTTTCTCCCGCTCTCAATTCAATTCAAATGGTCTCTCTCTCTCTCTCTCTCTCTCTCTCTCTCTCTCTCTCTCTCTCTCTCTCTCTCTCTCTCCTCTCTCTCCTCTCTCTCTCTCTCTCTCTCTCTCTCTCTCTCTCTCTCTCTCTCCTCTCTCTCTCTCTCTCTCTCTCTCTCTCTCTCTCTCTCTCTCTCTCTCTCTCTCTCTCTCTCTCTCTCTCTCTCTCTTACCTCTCTCTCTCTCTTACCTCTCTCTCTCTCTCTCTCTCAATTCAATTCAATTCAATTCAATTCAATTCAATTCAAATGGCTTCATTGGCCACATTGCAAAAGCAAGTGAAACAGATAATAAACAAAAGTGAAATAAACAATCAGAAGTTAACAGTAAACATTACACTCACAAAAGTTTCAAAATAATACAGTCTGCCACTGTGTACTCTCTGTTTAGAACCAAATAGCATTCTAGTTTGCTCCGTTTTTTCCTGTTAATTCTTTCCAATGTGTCAAGTAATTCTCTTTTTGTTTTCTCATGATTTGGTTGGGTCTAATTGTGCTGCTGTCCTGAGGCTCTGTGGGGTATCCCCCTCCCCCCCTTACTCCCGGTAGACTACTAGCTCTCTGTAACATAGAGGGCCACACGTGGGTCCATCTCTCTCTCTCTCTCTGGGCTGGGTGTGGCTACAGTATGCCTGTCCTGGTCCGGTGTGTTGGAAATCTGGAGAAGAGACAACAGGCCCATTGTGTCAGCCTGAGTGCCAGCTCCAGCACCCAACCACAGCTGGGAACAAAGACTGGAGCTGGGCAGCATTATCCTCTCGCGCACGCACGAACGCACGCACGCACACACACTGGTCTGGGAGAGAGGGGTGTGAGTAAGAACGCCCTTACCCTCCTGTGTCTGCTCTCTGCGGCTGCCAGCTGTCCCATCATCCTCTCCTGCATCCTTTTGCAGTGGGCCATGACCAGCTTCAGCACAGCCAGAGGGTTGGGCCCCACCACGCTGCCCTGGGGGTCTGAAGGGGACCAGTCATCCATGGTCTGGCTATCCCGCTGCAGGGCCAGGAAGGGGTCACTGAGGTCATACTGGCCATAGCGCTCCTGGACGAACGAGTCCCTGTGCTGGGCCTGGAACACACACACACACACACACACACACACACACACACACACACACACACACACACACACACACACACACACACACACACACACACACACACACACACACACACACACACACACACACACACACACACACACACACACACACACGCAGGATGAGACAGTCAGTATAGAGCAGCGTATCAATTCACAGTGGACTGGACATGTTTCATAATGTATGTATGCATGCAGTCTGGTTAGCATTGAGGTAGACCTTTCTTTACTCTGAGCAGACAGTCAGGCCCAGTGCTGTATTCCCAGCAGAGCCAGGTGGCCCAGGGCTGTGCTAGAGATAGTGAAGGCTTTAGGCTTTAGGGGCGGCAGGTAGCCTAGTGGTTAGAGTGTTGGGCTAGTAACCGAAAGGTTGCTATATCAAATCCCAGAGCTGTCAAGGTAAAAATCTGTTGTTCTCCCCATGAGGCAGTTAACCCACTGTTCCTAGGCTGTCATTGAAAATAAGAATTTGTTCTTAACTGACTTGCCTACTTAAATAAATAGTAGATGGAGCAGAGCCTAGCCAAGGGCTATGGGACCTCCTAATGTTTCTAGCTCTGGGCTAAAGAGGACAAAAAGTTAAAGTGTGAAAAGCTGACTCAGCTACATTATGAAGTACTCCACCCCTTTGTGAGAGTGCATGTCTGAACAGGAAACATAGTGTGGAAAGGAGATGGTCCCCACCACTACTACTGCCAAGAATAACACACACGGCACCACTGTGATTTCACGTACGTGTGCGCATACAGTACAGTGATTTAAACAACTCGGACACACTGCTACATACACCACTCACTTAATGCTGGATATACACAGACACATATTGTAACAGGCCTGTCCCACAACACAACAATACCTCAACCATTTCAAGTGTTCTTTGAGTGTGGGCATTAACAGATGGCCCGCCCCTCCCACCCCAACACAAAAGGGGTGCGGCAGTCCATACACCCCCACAAGGGGCAGATGTTAACCCCACCCAGGGGAAAGACGGGGTGAGGGACAGTGCGAGAGAGTACTGTTACAAACACACACACACACCATACACACACACACACACACACCACACACACACACACACACACACACACACACACACACACACACACACACACACACACACACACACACACACACACACACACACACACACACACACACACACACACTGTTGAACCAGCTGAAGTCTGTGTGTTTGCTCGTGTGTTTGCTGCAAGACTTCTCAATCCCAAACACACAACAGTAAAAATGTGTGATGGGGGGGTAAAATGTATACAGTTACATCCTAATATTATTTTAGTACAATATTAAATCGATATTTGACTTCAAGTATCCATTAGAACATTTTTTAAAGCGCTAGTTGGTTGTGCCAAAACACCTGTATTTTTTCCTGGTAGATTGTTCTCCAGCTTTAAAAAAAATAGTGAGCCAATATGTTTTCAGCATTTTTATTTCTCATGCTCTCTCGTCTGCCTGCAGAAGACATATGGTGAGCAATACGTTTGTAACATCAGATTACAATATCGAATTGCAGTACATATAGAATCGTGAGAATCGTGAAAATTGCAAGACATATTGTTTCGGCCCCTAAGTATTGTGATAATATCGTGTTGTCAGGTCCCTGGCAATTCCCAGCCCTAGTAAAAATGGGACCATATGATTGACTATTCCACTAATCTCCCATCCGTTGTCCTCTTTGAGCTAGGGTTGCAAAATTGCGGTAACTTTTCCAAAATTCCCAGATTTTCCAGAAATCCTGGTTGAAGGACTCTGGGTTTCCTGATTATTCCCTCTGGTTTCCAGGAATCTTCCAACCAGGATTTCTGGAAAACCTGGGAATTTTGGGAACGTTACGAGCTGATCCTAGACCTGTGCTTAGTCTACAGCCTTCTGCCCTGCGGACCAGAGAGAGCAGAGAGAGAGAGAGATATCAGACAGAGAGAGAGAGAGATATCAGACAGAGAGAGAGAGAGATATCAGACAGAGAGAGAGAGAGATATCAGACAGAGAGAGAGATGGATGTGTCAGAGATGTAACAACATGCCACTGAGCATTACACATGCCGCCAGGGCCACTCTAGCTACCATTCCACTTCTCAACACACACACGCACGCACACACCTCACTCCTGGCAGTGCATTCCTCTCCTGCTACATCACTGTTTCACAGTGATCTCACTCTCTCTCTCTCTCTCTCTCTCTCTTTCTCTCTCTCTTTCTCTCTCTCCCTCTCTCTCTCTCCCTCTCTCTCTCCCTCTCTCTCTCCCTCTCTCTCCCTCTCTCTCTCCCTCTCTCTCCCCCTCTCTCTCTCTCCCTCTCTCTCCCCCAACTCCCCCTCTCTCTCTCTAACGGCTGTATCACATCCGGCCGTGATTGGGAGTCCCATAGGGCGGCGCACAATCGGCCCAGTGTCGTTCGGGATTGGCCAGGGGTAGGCCGTCATTGTGAATAATAATTTGTTCTTAACTGACTTGCCTTGTTAAATAAAGGTTAAATTAAATTTAAAAAAATAAAAAAGGTAATGAAATATACACAAATGTAATATACAGTATATACATATATTTTTTTTACCCCCCAATTTCATGGTATCCAATTGTTAGTAGTTACTGTCTTGTCTCATCGTTACAACTCCTGTACAGGCATTATCAGCTATGTACAGTGTTTTAGCAATATGCAAATATTAGTAGTACGAATAGTGGGGGAAGACAAATAAACAGATAAATATTGAGGGTATTTACAATGTAATTTGTTCTTCACTGGTTGCCCTTTCCTCATGGCAACGGTTCACAAATCTTGCTACCCGGATTGCACATTGTGATATTTTGCCTAACAGATATGGGAGTTTATCAATGTTGGAGTTTTTCAAATTCTTTGTGGATCTGTGTGATCTGAGGGAAATATGTATTTCTAATGTGGTCATACATTGGGCAGGAGGTTAGGAAGTGCAGCTCAGTTTCCACCTCATTTTGTGGGCAGTGTGCACATAGCCTGCCTTCTCTCTCTGCCTATGGCGACCTCTCTCAATAGCAAGGCTATGGCCACTGTACATGTACGAGTCTGTACATAGTCACTATACGAGTCTGTACATAGTCAAAGCTTTCCTTTAATTTGGGGTCAGTCACAGTGGTCAGGTATTTAGCCACTGTGTACTCTCTGTTTAGGGCCAGATATCATTCCAATTTGCTCCGTTTTTTGGTTGATTCTTTCCAGTGTGACAAATAATTATCTTTTTGCATTTTTAGAATTTGGTTGGGTCTAATTGTGTTGTTGTCCTGGGACTCTGTGGGGTCTGTTGGTGTTTGTGAACAGAGTCCCAGAACCAGCTGGCTTAGGGGACTCTTCTCCAGGTTCATCTCTCTATAGGTGATGGCTTTGTTATGGAAGGTTCGGGAATTGCTTCCTCTTAGGTGGTTGCAGAATTTAACGGCTCTTTTCTTGAGCAGGTTGAGAGCTTCAAGTTCCTTGGTGTCCACATCAACAACAAACTAGAATGGTCCAAACACACCAAGACAGTCGTGAAGAGGGCACGACAAAACATATTCCCCCTCAGGCGACTGAAAAGATTTGGCATGGGTCTTCATATTCTCAAAATGTTCTACAGCTGCACCATCGAGAGCCTCCTGACTGGTCGCATCACTGCCGGCAACTGCTCGGCCTCCGACCGCAAGGCACTACAGAGGGTAATGCGTACGGCCCAGTACATCACTGGGGCTAAGCTGCCTGCCATCCAGGACATCTACACCAGGCGGTGTCAGAGGAAGGCCCTGTCACGCCCTGACCTTAGAGAGACGTTTAATTTCTCTATTTGGTTAGGTCAGGGTGTGATTTGGGGTGGGCATTCTATGTTGTCTATTTCTTTGTTTTTGGCTGAGTATGGTTTCCAATCAGAGGCAGCTGTCTGTCGTTGTCTCTGATTGGGGAACATACTTAGGCAGCCCTTTTTCCCACTTTCTGTTGTGGGATCGTGTCTGTTTGTGTTGCATGTGTTTGCACTCCTAGCTTTACGTTCGTTGAGTTGTTTATAGTTTGTTTTGGTGGAACATTTAAATTAAAGGAAAATGTACGCCTACCACGCTGCACCTTGGTCTCATTCTAACGACGGACGTAACAGAAGATCCCACCACCAACGGACCAAGCAGCGTGGTCAGGAGGACTGGACCTGGGAGGAAATCCTGGAGGGAGCAGGACTCTGGACAAGGGCCGGGGAGTATCGCCGTTCGAAGGAGGAGATAGAGGCAGCGAAAGCGGAATGGCGACGTTACGAGGAGTTATACCAACAAGGCAAGCACGAGAGGCAGCCCCCCCAAAAATGTTTGGGGGGGGGGGGGGGGGCACACGGGGAGATTGGCGGTGTCAGGGTTTAGACCTGAGCCAACTCACCGTGCTTACTGTGGAGAGCATGTGACTGGTCAGGCACCGTGTTATGGGGTGATGGGCACGGTGTCTCCAGTGAGCATTCACAGGCCGGTGCGCTCTCTGCCAGCGCCCCACATTTGCCGGGCGGAAGTGGGCATCCAGCCAGGACGGGTTGTGCCAGCTCTACGCTTGAGACCTCCAGTGCGCCTCCACGGCCCAGTGTATCCGGTGCCTGTTCCACGCACCAGGCTTCCAGTGCATCTCCCCAGTCCGGTGAGACCTATTCCGGTTCCACGTAAAAGGCCTCCAGTATGTCTCCCCAGCCTGGTAAGCCCTGTGGCAGCTCCACGCACCAGGCCTCCAGTACGTCTCCTAAGTACAGTGTGACCTGTTCCGGCTCCACGTACGAAGCCTCTAGGGATGATCCATGGCACGAAGCCTCCAGTGATGATCCATGGCCCGGAGCCTGTAGTGATGATCCATGGCACGAAGCCTCCAGTGATAATCCATGGCCCAGAGCCTCCAGTGATAATCCATGGCACGGAGCCTCCAGTGATGATCCATGTTCCGGAGCCTCCAGTGATGATCCATTTCCCGGAGCCTGTAGTGATGATCCATGGCACGAAGCCTCCAGTGATGATCCATGGCCCGGAGCCTGTAGTGATGATCCATGGCACGGAGCCTCCAGTGATAATCCATGGCACGAAGCCTCCAGTGATGATCCATGGCCCGAAGCCTCCAGTAATGATCCATGGCCCGGAGCCTGCAGTGAAATCCAGGGAACGGAGCCTCCAGCGACGGTCCCCAGTCCAAAGCCTCCAGCGACGGTCCTCCATCCGGAGACTCCAGCGGCGGTCCCCAGTCCGGAGCCTCCAGCGGCGGTCCCCAGTCCGGAGCCTCCAGCGGCGGTCCCCAGTCCGGAGTCTCCAGCGGCGGTCCGCAGTCCAGAGCCTCCAGCAACGGTCTGGAGCCTCCAGCGACGAGCTGCAGTCCAGAGCCTCCAGCGGGGGTTCCCAGTCCGGAGCCTCCGGCGACGATCTGCAGTCCGGAGCCACCGGCGGTGGTTCCCAGTTCAGAGCCTCCGGCGATGATCCACGGTCCGGTTCCTCTGGCAACAATTCACGGTCCGGAGTCTCCGGCGACAACCCACGGTACGGTTCCACAGAAGCGAAGGGATCAGCGTAGGGAGCGGGGGCTACGTCCCGAACCGGAGCCGCCATCGAGGGTAGATGCCCACCCGGACCCTCCCCTATAGGTTCAGGTTTGCGGCCGGCACCTTTGGGGGGGTACTGTCACGCCCTGACCTTAGAGAGACGTTTTATTTCTCTATTTGGTTAGGTCAGGGTGTGATTTGGGGTGGGCATTCTATGTTGTCTATTTCTTTGATTTTGGCCGAGTATGGTTCCCAATCAGAGGCTATCGTCTATCGTTGTCTCTGATTGAGGATCATACTTAGGCAGTCCTTTTTCCCACTTTATGTTGTGGGATCGTGTCTGTTTGTGTTGCATGTGTTTGCACTCCTAGCTTTACGTTCGTTGAGTTGTTTATTGTTTTTTTTTGTGGAACATTTAAATTAAAGGAAAATGTACACCTACCACGCTGCACCTTGGTCTCATTCTAATGACGAACGTAACACCTCCACATTGACTCTGTACCGATACCACCTGTATATAGCCTCCACATTGACTCTGTACCGATACCACCTGTATAGAGCCTCCACATTGACTCTGTACCGGTACCACCTGTATAGAGCCTCCACATTGACTCTGTACCGATACCACCTGTATAGAGCCTCCACATTGACTCTGTACCAGTACCACCTGTATATAGCCTCCACATTGACTCTGTACCAGTACCACCTGTGTAGAGCCTCCACATTGACTCTGTACCATTACCACCTATATATAGCCTCCACATTGACTCTGTACCGATACCACCTGTATATAGCCTCCCCATTGATTCTGTACCGGTACCACCTGTATATAGCCTCTACATTGACTCTGTACCAATACCACCTGTATATAGCCTCCCCATTGATTCTGTACCGGTACCACCTGTATGTAGCCTCTACATTGACTCTGTACCAATACCACCTGTATATAGCCTCCACATTGACTCTGTACCGATACCACCTGTATAGAGCCTCCACATTGACTCTGTACCGATACCACCTGTATATAGCCTCCACATTGACTCTGTACCGATACCACCTGTATATAGCCTCCACATTGACTCTGTACCAGTACCACCTGTATATAGCCTCCACATTGACTCTGTACCAGTACCACCTGTATATAGCCTCCACATTGACTCTGTACCAGTACCACCTGTATATAGCCTCCACATTGACTCTGTGCCAGTACCACCTGTATAGAGCCTCCACATTGACTCTGTACCAATACCACCTGTATAAAGCCTCCCCATTGATTCTGTACCGGTACCACCTATATATAGCCTCCCCATTGATTCTGTACCGGTACCACCTGTATGTAGCCTCTACATTGACTCTGTACCAATACCACCTATATATAGCCTCCCCATTGATTCTGTACCGGTACCACCTGTATGTAGCCTCTACATTGACTCTGTACCAATACCACCTATATATAGCCTCCCCATTGATTCTGTACCGGTACCACCTGTATGTAGCCTCTACATTGACTCTGTACCAATACCACCTATATATAGCCTCCCCATTGATTCTGTACCGGTACCACCTGTATGTAGCCTCTACATTGACTCTGTACCAATACCACCTGTATATAGCCTCCCCATTGATTCTGTACCGGTACCACCTGTATGTAGCCTCCACATTGACTCTGTACCAATACCACCTGTATATAGCCTCCACATTGACTCTGTGCCAGTACCACCTGTATAGAGCCTCCACATTGACTCTGTACCAATACCACCTGTATAAAGCCTCCCCATTGATTCTGTACCGGTACCACCTATATATAGCCTCTACATTGACTCTGTACCAATACCACCTATATATAGCCTCCCCATTGATTCTGTACCGGTACCACCTGTATGTAGCCTCTACATTGACTCTGTACCAATACCACCTATATATAGCCTCCCCATTGATTCTGTACCGGTACCACCTGTATGTAGCCTCTACATTGACTCTGTACCAATACCACCTATATATAGCCTCCCCATTGATTCTGTACCGGTACCACCTGTATGTAGCCTCTACATTGACTCTGTACCAATACCACCTATATATAGCCTCCCCATTGACTCTGTACCGATACCACCTGTATAGAGCCTCCACATTGACTCTGTACCGGTACCACCTGTATAGAGCCTCCACATTGACTCTGTACCGGTACCACCTGTATATAGCCTCCACATTGACTCTGTACCGATACCACCTGTATAGAGCCTCCACATTGACTCTGTACCGATACAACCTGTATAGAGCCTCCACATTGACTCTGTACCAGTACCACCTGTATATAGCCTCCACATTGACTCTGTACCAGTACCACCTGTGTAGAACCTCCACATTGACTCTGTACCAGTACCACCTGTATAGAGCCTCCACATTGACTCTGTACCAGTACCACCTGTATAGAGCCTCCACATTGACTCTGTACCAGTACCACCTGTATATAGCCTCCACATTGACTCTGTACCAGTACCACCTGTGTAGAGCCTCCACATTGACTCTGTACCAGTACCACCTATATATAGCCTCCACATTGACTCTGTACCGATACCACCTGTATATAGCCTCCCCATTGATTCTGTACCGGTACCACCTGTATATAGCCTCTACATTGACTCTGTACCAATACCACCTGTATATAGCCTCCCCATTGATTCTGTACCGGTACCACCTGTATGTAGCCTCTACATTGACTCTGTACCAATACCACCTGTATATAGCCTCCACATTGACTCTGTACCGATACCACCTGTATATAGCCTCCACATTGACTCTGTACCGATACCACCTGTATATAGCCTCCACATTGACTCTGTACCGATACCACCTGTATATAGCCTCCACATTGACTCTGTGCCAGTACCACCTGTATAGAGCCTCCACATTGACTCTGTACCAATACCACCTATATATAGCCTCCCCATTGATTCTGTACCGGTACCACCTGTATGTAGCCTCTACATTGACTCTGTACCAATACCACCTATATATAGCCTCCCCATTGATTCTGTACCGGTACCACCTGTATGTAGCCTCTACATTGACTCTGTACCAATACCACCTATATATAGCCTCCCCATTGATTCTGTACCGGTACCACCTGTATGTAGCCTCTACATTGACTCTGTACCAATACCACCTGTATATAGCCTCCCCATTGATTCTGTACCGGTACCACCTGTATGTAGCCTCCACATTGACTCTGTACCAATACCACCTGTATATAGCCTCCACATTGACTCTGTGCCAGTACCACCTGTATAGAGCCTCCACATTGACTCTGTACCAATACCACCTGTATAAAGCCTCCCCATTGATTCGGTACCGGTACCACCTATATATAGCCTCCCCATTGATTCTGTACCGGTACCACCTGTATGTAGCCTCTACATTGACTCTGTACCAATACCACCTGTATAGAGCCTCCACATTGACTCTGTACCGATACCACCTGTATATAGCCTCCACATTGACTCTGTACCAGTACCATCTGTATATAGCCTCCACATTGACTCTGTACCAGTACCACCTGTATAGAGCCTCCACATTGACTCTGTACCAGTACCACCTGTATAGAGCCTCCACATTGACTCTGTACCGATACCACCTGTATATAGCCTCCACATTGACTCTGTGCCAGTACCACCTGTATAGAGCCTCCACATTGACTCTGTACCAGTACCACCTGTATATAGCCTCCACATTGACTCTGTACCAATACCACCTGTATATAGCCTCCCCATTGATTCTGTACCGGTACCACCTGTATATAGCCTCCCCATTGATTCTGTACCGGTACCACCTGTATATAGCCTCTACATTGACTCTGTACCAATACCACCTGTATATAGCCTCCACATTGACTCTGTACTGGTACCACCTGTATATAGCCTCCACATTGACTCTGTACCAGTACCACCTGTATAGAGCCTCGCAACTGTTATTTTCACTGTCATTTTACTTTTTACTTTTTTTTTATTTCTTTACATATCTATTGTTTACCTAATACCTATTTTCTACTTTAAAAAAGGCATTGTTGGTTAGGGCTTGTAAGTAAGCATTTTACTGTAAGGTCTACACCTGTTGTCTTAGGTGCACGTGACAAGAGTGTCCAAAGCTGTCATCAAGGTAAAGTGTGGCTATATAAAGAATCTTAAATATTAAATATATTTTCATTTGTTTAACACTTTTTTGGTTACTACATGATTCCATATGTGTTATTTCGTAGTTTTGATGTCTTCACTATTATTCTACAATGTAGAAAATAGTAAAAATAAAGAAAAACCTTGTGTTCTAAAACTTTTGACCGGTAGTGTGTTTAAGCTGAATTCTGCATGCAGTCTCTCAATAATGTGTTTGTCCCATTTTGGGAATTCTTGGTTGGTTAGTGGACCCCAGACCTCACAACCATAGAGGGAAATGGGTTCTAGAACTGATTGAAGTATTTTTAGCCAGATTCTAATTGGGATGTCAAGTTTTATGTTCTTTTTGATTCTTGTCCAGTTCTGGCATTTAGGTTGCCACAGACTAGTACATGTCCCTGGGTCTGGAAATGGTTGATCTCCCCCTCTAAGATGCAGAAGCGGACGTCATTAAAGTATGGAGTTTCTATTGGGGGATATAGGTAGCACACAGGAGGACATTTTACTTTGTTGAGATAATATCCCTATTAATTTCTAACCAGATATAAAATGCTCCTGTTTTGATTAATTTTGGTCTCATCTATACCAAATTAGAATACCCGCGGAGTCCCTTCCCTGTTTTACTGCTGGGACTAGCAGCTCTCTGTAACAAAGAGGGCCACAAGTGGGTCTTTCTCTTTCTCTCTCTCTCTCTCTCTCTCTCTCTCTCTCTCTCTCTCTCTCTCTCTCTCTCTCTCTCTCTCTCTCTCTCTCTCTCTCTCTCTCTACAAGTGGGTCTGTCTGTCTGTCTGTCTGTCTTTGTCTCTGTCTCTCTCTCTCCCTCTCTCCCTTTCTCTCACCCCCCTCAGGGCACCACTAGAGAGGCTGTATCTGAGGCCTCTTCCCTTACCGCATAAACAAAGAATGTGACCCTTTCAGCACGAGATTACAGGACGCACACAAAGACACTGTCTCAATACCTCAATCCCCTCTTATTGTGTGTGTGTGTGTGTGTGTGTGTGTGTGTGCGCGCTAAGGGGTTTAGGCTACTTTGTCTTGCTGAAGAGAAAACAGAGTTCCTGAGTAATGTTTAGCCAGGGCTGAATCTGATGTGATGCTGAATCTGATGTGATGTGTGTGTGTGTGTGTGTGTGTGTGTGTGTGTGTGTGTGTGTGTGTGTGTGTGTGTGTGTGTGTGTGTGTGTGTGTATGTTTGTGTGTGTGTGTGTGTGTGTGTATGTTTGTTTGTGTGTGTGTATATGTGTGTATGCATGTGTGTGTATGTGTGTGTATATGTATGTCTGTATGTCTATGTATATGTATGTCTGTATGTCTATGTATATGTATGTCTGTATGTCTATGTATATGTATGTCTGTATGTGTATGTGTGTGTATATGTATGTATGTGTATGTGTGTGTATATGTGTGTATGTATGTGTATGTGTCGGTATGTGTGTGTGTGAGGGTCTAGCCTTGGGCATGGTACTGTGTGTGTGGGAACAGAGAGGAAGGATAGTAGAGAGGCTGGGTTCCCACAGACTCTGAGGGTTGATTAGCAGAGTAATGACAGGCCATGCAGCCCTCTATGAAAGGGCACAGTTTGCTATTACCCTACAAGGCTCAACCCATAGATATGGAACACCACAGTCGTCAGTTCTCATCAGTCAGTGTGGAGCAGAATAGTTAGAGGATGGTTAAGACATAATTGTTATATTGTCTATGGCTCAACCATCCACTTACTATTCTTCTCTACTCTGCCCTGCCTAATGACAACTGTGAGTCTGTCCCCAATGGTTTACACCTGGTAAATCCCTTCAGTAAATCAGTTGAGCCTTGAGACATAACAACACATCCTCCATGCTGTCAGGAGCCGCGGAATCCAGTTTCGGAATCCAGTTTTTTCACAATGACTGTCACCCAATTCGCTCAGCAGCTGGCATGGGTACCATTATGGCTCTGTACAGGCAGTACAGTCTCCTGTTACAGGAATACAGTCTATATTCTCCTCAGTCTATTCTCCTCTGTCCCTCTCAGAGAATGGCTACTGACTGAGGGCATTGTGCATGTGTGTGTGTGAGTGTCTCTACACACATGCCTGTGTGACTGTACGTGAGGTTTCTGTGGTAACGTCTCCAGTATGGAACCTCAATGAGGAGTGGCCGATCCACTGGCTTTGCAGGGTATTCTGGGAAAAGCGAGCAGCCCTAGTGAAATAATCAGCTTTTCGGCGGAACACAAAGACACTCAAAGCTCCAGGACCAGGCATATTAAATAGGAAAGCCTCCCCATAGAGCTAACCCTCAGCCAAGATATCTAGGAGATCCACAGAAATTCCCAAATGTCTGTAGAGATGATAGTAGGTGGCAAACTATTGCTGTAACAGGTGAAAAGGTTGAGCGACATTAGAGCGACAATGGGAGAGAGAGAAAGAGAGGGGAGGGAGAGAGAGAAAGATGACAGAGAGCAGTTACTATGCAGAAGAGAAACATCCCCCTCACCAGTTACTCTGCAGGAGAAGAGAAACATCCCCCTCACCAGTTACTCTGCAGGAGAAGAGAAACATCCCCCTCACCAGTTACTCTGCAGGAGAAGAGAAACATCCCCCTCACCAGTTACTCTGCAGGAGAAGAGAAACATCCCCCTCACCAGTTACTCTGCAGGAGAAGAGAAACATCCCCCTCACCAGTTACTCTGCAGGAGAAGAGAAACATCCCCCTCACCAGTTACTCTGCAGGAGAAGAGAAACATCCCCCTCACCAGTTACTCTGCAGGAGAAGAGAAACATCCCCCTCACCAGTTACTCTGCAGGAGAAGAGAAACATCCCCCTCACCAGTTACTCTGCAGAAGAAGAGAAACATCCCCCTCACCAGTTACTCTGCAGGAGAAGAGAAACATCCCCCTCACCAGTTACTCTGCAGGAGAAGAGAAACATCTCCCTCACCAGTTACTCTGCAGGAGAAAGGAAACATCCCCCTCACCAGTTACTCTGCATTAGATTCACATCCCCTCTACTTGCTGAGGCCAAGCATGCCCCATTTTACTAACTCCAGGCAGTGTAGACTTCCAGTCACATTCACTGGAAGGCATAGATCCCCAGTCCCCTGCTAGTCTAGGCAGGCATCTCTCCTCTCTTCCACCCCTTCAGTCCCTCTGTCTCTGAGTCAGACAGCCTGCCCTGAACAGTCCTACTCCCTGGTTTGATCAGTTGTGGCCTAGTTCTGTCACTGAGGAGAAAAGAGGACGTCGCATAAATATGTGCGTCTTTAAACCAACTTTATCCAGCGCTGCCTGCATCCCTACTATTGATGACATCATCAGCACCCCCCTGTCGCGCCCAACTAGTCTAGGTCATTTCATGTCAATCCTCCCAGAAACACCCCCCTGTCGCGCCCAACTAGTCTAGGTCATTTCATGTCAATCCTCCCAGAAACACACCCCTGTCGTGCCCAACTAGTCTAGGTCATTTCATGTCAATCCTCCCAGAAACACCCCCCTGTCGCGCCCAACTAGTCTAGGTCATTTCATGTCAATCCTCCCAGAAACACACCCCTGTCGTGCCCAACTAGTCTAGGTCATTTCATGTCAATCAAGCACGGTGCTGCCAGCTCTGATGCGGAATGCTACATGTTTTCCATACCTGAACTCAAGTCAGGTCATTAACACAGTCCTCTCCCCAACCTGTGACCGTTGCTAGGGAAACATCTGCAAAATACAGTCAACTCCCAACACAGTCTATCTACATGTCTATGTGGACACACTAATGCATGATGTATGTACTGGCCAGGATAGTATGGAACGTAATCTAATGAGAACTATTCTTCTGATTGAGCTGCAGGAGTACTCTGGCTCCATGTGGGCTAAAGGGAAATGCAACCTGATCTCTAAAACAGATGCAGCTTCCTCGGCGTGGAAAAGCTTCAGTTTCAGAACACAGTGGGGTTGGTGGTGTGTGTGTGTGTGTGTGTTTGGAAGTCACCTACACCATTCAGGGGACTTCCTCCTGAGGTTTTGGGTTCAAGTGAAAACCGGGGAATCATTAAGAACACTACACCAACACAAAGCAAAGTACTGTCACAGCCAATGACAACACAGCAGCAGAATGTGACACAACAGCTAGACGTCCTTACACACCTGCAGCATGGGCCGTGACAGGGACTCTACAAACATGTGTCTTGCATTCAGAGCAGTGAGTGTACGTGTCTGTGTGTGCTTGTTTGTGTGATTGACTGTTGTGTGTGTGTGTGTGTGTGTGTCTGTGAAATGACATGTGTTAGAATTGTCCTCCACTGGTCACTCCCCCACACACATATAGATAAGAGAATAGACAATAAACAAAGCTTCAGTTTATGGGGCTTCCACTGCAGCCAGACATGTAAAGTAATGTTTAACTTTCACCATGTCTCCATCTCTAATACACTAATGTTTAACTATCACCATGTCTCCATCTCTAATACACTAATGTTTAACTATCACCATGTCTCCATCTCTAATACACTAATGTTTAACTATCACCATGTCTCCATCTCTAATACACTAATGTTTAACTATCACCATGTCTCCATCCTACCAATCCTCGACTTCGGTGATGTCATTTACAAAATAGCCTCCAAAACCCTACTCAATAAATTGGATGCAGTCTATCACAGTGCCATCCGTTTTGTCACCAAAGCCCCATATACTACCCACCACTGCGACCTGTACGCTCTCGTTGGCTGGCCCTCGCTTCACACTCGTCGCCAAACCCACTGGCTCCAGGTCATCTACAAGACCCTGCTAGGTAAAGTCCCCCCTTATCTCAGCTCGCTGGTCACCATAGCAACGCCCACCCGTAGCACGCGCTCCAGCAGGTATATCTCACTGGTCACCCCCAAAACCAATTCTTCCTTTGGCCGCCTCTCCTTCCAGTTCTCTGCTGCCAATGACTGGAACGAACTACAAAAATCTCTGAAACTGGAAACACTTATCTCCCTCACTAGCTTTAAGCACCAGCTGTCAGAGCAGCTCATAGATTACTGCACCTGTACATAGCCCATCTATAATTTAGCCCAAACAACTACCTCTTTACCTACTGTATTTATTTATTTTGCTCCTTTGCACCCCATTATTTCTATCTCTACTTTGCACCTTCATTCACTGCAAACCAACCATTCCAGTGTTATTTTTTACTTGCTATATTGTATTTACTTCGCCACCATGGCCTTTTTATATTTTTATTTATTTATATATATATCTTGTTTGCCTTCACCTCCCTTATCTCACCTCACTTGCTCATATTGTATATAGACTTATTTTTCACTGTATTATTGACTGTATGTTTGTTTTACTCCATGTGTAACTATGTGTTGTTGTATGTGTCGAACTGCTTTGCTTTATCTTGGCCAGGTCCCAATTGTAAATGAGAACGTGTTCTCAATTTGCCTACCTGGTTAAATAAAGGTGAAATAAATAAAATAAAATAAAATCTCTAATACACTAATGTTTAACTATCACCATGTCTCCATCTCTAATACACTAATGTTTAACTATCACCATGTCTCCATCTCTAATACACTAATGTTTAACTATCACCATGTCTCTATCTCTAATACACTAATGTATAACTATCACCATGTCTCCATCTACAATACACTAATGTATAACTATCACAATGTCTCCGGCACAGAGAGAGAGGAATGTGTAGACGGAAACTGTTCCCGTTTCACATGTTATGTTTACAACACCGCCCAACAGACCCTAGCTAACTGTTAACCTCTCTGGATGCTCCCTTGTGAGTTGATAAGCCCCACCTAAAACTCAGAACACTGGCACAAGCACATGCCTGCAGGGCTTAAAGCTGGACAGAATGGAGCCAGCCAACCAAAAACCCACCCAACCAACCAGCCAGCCAGCCAGCCAGCCAGCCAACCAATGCACCCACCCGCCCGCCCGTACACACACACACACACACACACACACACACACACACACACACACACACACACACACACACACACACACACACACACACACACACACACACACACACACACACACACACACACACACACACACACACACACACACAGAGCCAATCCCTCTAAGGTCTGATAAGGTAGTGATTGTTCTAATCTTAAATCAGGCTGTTGTTTTGGCTCTGAGTGTCGTTTGTCCACCTCTTCAATCACCGGTTTATCCTAACAGTGTAAATATCCACCCACCCTGTCACCACACTTTAGATAGTAAAATATTAATCTACACACCAAACACAATACCTACAGGCCTATTCAATACAATATCATATTATATACACAATCTCTGGTCATGCAGCCAGTCTTCACTGTGCAGACCTGTTTCTGCTTGGCCAGTGTCACAACAGACAGGACGAGAAACACATGAACCATTACACAAACACACAAACACTTTCTCAAACCTGACCGGACATACCTGTCATACAATGCTACCACACCTGAATGCATGGCTTTGTGGTTTTCTTATATATATGTGTGTGTGTGTGTATATATACTGTATGTCTGTGTGTATGTGTGTGTGTGTGTAAGTTTGTGCACATTTGTGCATATGTGTGTGACTGTGCACTCCTACATTGGCATTACAATAACATCAGGGACTTTGATGTTGTCTTAACAGATTCAGGTCAAGGAGTTTTTACCCATCAGCCTTCAGGGAGTTGAATCAGTAGCTGGCGTATTCAACAAAGCAGCTCTCTTGGCCCTACTGTTCTCTGTTGTAACTAATGATTTACCTCTAGCATTAATAAAGCCTGTGTGTCTATGTACGCTGATGATTTAACATTATACACGTCAGCTAGCACAGCTAGTGAAATCACTGCAACCCTAAACAAAGAGTTGCAGTCCGTTTTGGAATGGGTGGCCAGTAATAAACTAGAGTAGAGATTGATTGCATTAATTCTTACTTTTTAAAAATATATTATTGTGTTAAAAATTCCACATTGTCTGAATAATAAACTTACATATATCTCTGACAGACACACTTACTCAACCAGACATGCCACCAGGGGTCTCTTCACAGTACCTAAATCCAAAACGAATTCAAGACAAAGCACAGAATTACAGTGCCTTCGTAAACTTTTCAGACCCCTTGACTTTTTCTACATTTTGTTATGATACAGCCTTATTCTAAAATGGATTATATAAAAAACAAATCCTCAGCGATCTACACACAATACCCCGTCATGTGAAAACAGGCTTTTAGAAATGTTTGCAAATGTATCAAAAATAAAAACCAGAAATACCATATTTATATAAGTATTCATACCATTAGCTATGAGACTTGAAATTAAGCTCAGGTGCATCCTGTTCCCATTGATTATCCTTAAGATGTTTCTACAACTTGATTGGAGTCCACCTTTGGTAAATTCTATTAATTGGATTTGGAAAGGCACCTGTCTATATATAATGTCCCACAGTTCACAGTGTATGTCAGAGCAAAAACCAAGCCATGAGGTCGAAGGAATTGTTCGTAGAGCTCCGAGACAGGAATGTGTCGAGGCACAGATCTGGGGAAGGTTACCAAAACATGTCAGCAGCATTGAAGGTCCCCAAGAACACAGTGGCCTCCGTTCTTAAATGGAAGAAGTTAGACTCTTCCTAGAGCTGGCCACCCGCCCAAACTGAGCAATCGGGCGAGAAGGGCCTTGGTCAGGGAGGTGACCAAGAACCTGATGGTCACTCTGACAGAACTCTAGAGTTCCTTTCTGGAGATGGGAGAATATTCCAGAAGGACAACCATTCTCTGCAGCACCCCAGCAATCAGGCCTTTATGATAGAGTGAGTGGCCAGACGGAAGCCACTCCTCAGTAAAAGGAACATGACAGCCCGCTTGGAGTTTGCCAAAAGACACCTAAAGTCTCTCAGACCATGAAAAACAAGATTCTCTGGTCTGATGAAACCAAGATTGAACTCTTTAGCCTGAATGCCAAGTGTCACGTCTGGAGGAAACCTGGCACCATCTCTACGGTGAAGTATGGTGGTGGCAGCATCATGCTGTGGGGCTATTTTTCAGCGGCTTGGACTGGGAGACTAGTCGGGATCGAGGCAAAGATGAACAGAGCAAAGTACAGAGAGATCCTTGATGAAAACCTGCTCCAGAGCGCTCAGGACCCCAGACTGGGGCAAAGGTTCATCTTCCAACAGGACAACGACCCTAAGCACACAGCCAAGAAAACACAGGAGTGGCTTCGGGACAAGTCTCTGAATGTCCTTGAGTGGCCCACCTAGAGCTCAGACTTGAAACTGATCAAACGCTCCCCATTCAACCTGACAGAGCTTGAGAGGATCTGCAGAGAGGAATTGGAGAAACTCCACAAATACCGGTGTGCCAAGCTTGTAGCGTCATACCCAAGAAGACTCAAGGCTGTAATCTTTGCCAAAGGTGCTTCAACAAAGTACTGAGTAAAGGGTCTGAATACTGATATAAATGTGGTATTTCAGTTTTGTATTTTTAACACATTTGCAAAAATGTATTAAAAACTGTTTTTACTTTGTCATTATGGGGTATTGTGAGTAGATTGATAAGGAAAAATAAAAATTTAATTTAATCAATTTTAGAATAAGGCTGTAACGTAACAACATTTGGAAAAAGTCAAGGGGTCTGAATACTTTCTGAATACTTTCCATTTAAAATTACTCATGCAAACAGCCAAATTATCTTTCAAAAAACAATGAAACAACACCTGCCAACGCCTCTCCCCTACCTGACCTAGTAAACTTCGTTAAGGCATATATATGTAATATATGTGTGTAAGTCTGTAATGTGTATGTTCATGTTTTTAAATGTACGTCAATTGTAAAGTATTTTGTCTGTAATGAGTTTTTCGTTATATTTCGGACCCCAGTAAGATTAGCTGTCACCATTGGCGTCGGCTAATGAGAATCCCAATAAAATCTATATCTAAATCATGTAGTCATGGAAGATGGATAAGGCTTTGGACATAGTGGATGTTCTTTTGCAAGAATGGGCAACGCTGCTACTGATGGCCACTACGTGCACAGAATTCCATTCCAGCCCATCACTAACACACTCGATTCAGCTGATCAACTTATCATGGTCATCGATTCAGCTGATCAACTTATCATGATCATCAATTTAGATGACTGATTAGGTCAATGCTATGTTAATGCCTGGTTGAACCAGATTTCCCACCTTCTGTCTGTTTGAAGGCATTCTCTATTAGGTCATAGTTTTGATGTTGTGTTATGAACTTCCTAATAAAACCGTCCATATTAGAAAAGAAACGTACAGCATGTAATCTTATCAGAACATTACAGACTAGTCTAGTTGTCATTGTTTACGAGGCCTGTGAAGAATGTCAGAGGGTAAAAATAGATGCTGTGTTTTAGGACTACAGGAAATGACATCAGCTGAGAAACAAAAGTGAACTTGGAGGGTATGGTGGGTTGGAAACCACAACATTTAGAACAATACGCAACCCGGTTTAATGGCCAAAGCAGTGGTCCAGAACGACAAACAGTGGATCCTTCATCCTTACAGTATGTGGCCTGCATGACTAAGCCCGCACTACTACACAGTCACTACACAGGGAGAACAAGACACAGTGTCTCTCCGCACTGCAGCTGGATTGTAATCACTCTAGACCAGGGGTGTCAAACTTATTCTATTGTCTGCTGTTTAAAAAATGGTTTTATTAAGACCTAGACAACCGGTGAGGGGAGTTCCTTCCTTACTAATCATCAATCAAGTACAGGGGAGGAGCAAAAACAGACAGACATTCTGCCTTCCGTGGAATTAGTTTAATACGTGTTCTCTAATAAGTCCCTCTCTCCCTTCTCTTTCCCCCCTCTCTCTCTCTCTCCCCGGCTCTCAATTCAGTTAAATTCAAAGGGCTTTATTGGCATGGGAAACATATGTTCACATAAACAATGCAGTAAATAAGGTTCACATGACATGGTCTTTCCAGGAACAAGTGTATAAATATGAATAAACAAAATTTGTGAATAAACATATTGTGATTTTTTTTTAACCAAATATTTTCATTGCGATTTGACTTGCAATATGTATAAAACCACTTGGGTGAACTGTTGGAACTTTAGAAATAGAAGGATTTAAATTCAGATGCAAAGTGGAAAGCAGCATGGTTCTTGTTTGTAACATTCTGTTGACAGCATTTCACCTAACAGAAGAGTATGCAGACTTAAAGTGAATGGATCTGCGCTGTTTGAGTGACGGGGTGGGGATGTGGGAAGCATTCGAAACTGAGTAGAACTATAAAAGTGGATGTTATATGCGGCTGAGTGGCATTTCAAAATATTGCGATATGGATCTCTTGCGATATGGATATTAGACATGTCAATGTTGCAATTTTTATCAGCAGCCCTATTTATCTGTGCAAGGTTTTATCTAACTAGCTAACGCTAGGTAGTTCTGGTTGTGTGAAAAACTGATAGTGAATGTTTTGAAGCTAAGAATATTTGCTAGCTACAGAATTACTTGCACAATCACTGTCTTAGTCTTCATCGTAGGGTCAGCAAGTTAACAACGGATGTGCAACCTGTCAAGAAGAGACAAAAAGAGGACATAAGAGTTTTTTTTCAAAGGAGCGTAATGTACTGTAAAATAGGTTTATGGCGACTGCCCACACACCAGCCCTGGCAAACTAGCTGGCAGTGCTTTCAACTTAGATGACTCATGAAGGTGTGTTCCATGTGTTAAGACGTTGTTTGGTGCTATCATGATCATGGCAGGATAGTGACAGACAGGAACAGACAGAGGGGCAGAGAGGGAGAGAGAGAGAGAGAGGCCACAAACCAACAGGTAAGATAGTGAGAAGTGCCTCTCCAAGCCCATAGAGTTCAAAGACTGATCATCTGTCATAGTTTGAATCAATCTGAATGATCATATATGATATCTGATGAAATGATAGCAGCTTAAGTTTAGAGGGTGTGTTGCATGTGTTAACTTCTAGCAGGAGAGAGCCACGATGAGATTTTATTTTGGATAATTGTGTAAAGAGGAGATTGATTAATTTCAGTCGTACCTTTCATGCCTACCTTTATAAAAAATAATTAAAACAGTTTTGAACGGTGTATGTTGCTGGTTATTATTACATAACATTTACTAAAGTTGAAAATATGTACAGCAGCAGTAGTAACAACTATGGCCAGTTGAGAAAAAGACTATTAAAGTAATCATACAGGGGCAGAGAAAGAGTAGAAAATGGTTGTTTCATTGAATATGTCCACATTAACAGTCACACTGGTTTCAGTACAGTATGAATGGCCATGGCTCTAAGACTGATTAGACTGTATCAGAGCAAGTGCACTTCTGTAAGGACTTCCTTAGTCTTGTACATTTGCCCATATGTAAGTTAGGAGTTGTCTGTATCCTCAAGTATTTAAAACCTCAAGCATTTAAAACCTCAAGCATTTAAAACCTCAAGCATTTAAAACCTCAAGCATTTAAAACCTCAAGTATTTAAAACCTCAAGCATTTAAAACCTCAAGCATTTAAAACCTCAAGCATTTAAAACCTCAAGTATTTAAAACCTCAAGCATTTAAAACCTCAAGCATTTAAAACCTCAAGCATTTAAAACCTCAAGTATTTAAAACCTCAAGCATTTAAAACCTCAAGTATTTAAAACCTCAAGTATTTAAAACCTCAAGCATTTAAAACCTCAAGCATTTAAAACCTCAAGTATTTAAAACCTCAAGCATTTAAAACCTCAAGTATTTAAAACCTCAAGTATTTAAAACCTCAAGCATTTAAAACCTCAAGCATTTAAAACCTCAAGCATTTAAAACCTCAAGCATTTAAAACCTGATTTACAAAAATAAATCCGGGGGCATGCTCCTGGACTCCCCACCCCCCCTCGAAGCAAAATGTGTCCCCGCCCCCCCAATGTCAGAGTCGCTCCTACGCCCCTGGTCACTGTCTCCATCTCTCTGTTAGTTCAGTCTGTTAGAAAGACAGTACATTCACTTAGGAGACACACCTTGACATAGACAATAGACAGGTGGAGATAACATACAGGAGCAGGAATGTAGCTGTATCTGATACGTTATAGTCATAGGAAGGTCCCCTCTAGTGGTATTCACTCAACACCATGAAAACATAGTGAGATAGAAAACTAATACCATTGGCTATTTCACAATCACCGGAAGATATATTGGATTCATTTTAGAATTAAATTAAAACAATATCACATCAAAGTCGTCTGTGTCATGAGGTTACCGTGATGTCTTTGACCCCACTATCTGTGTTTGTTAGAGTAGGAGTATGTTAAGCTGATTTCTCTGGGCCATGAAAGTGTTAACAATAATACAGAGAGTGAATCGGGTTGTCCCCAGCAACGCACTGGCATCCCAAGAGCTCTTGAAAGAGAAAACATTCAATGCTGGTGAAGAACTAAGAGAAGGAGAGAAAGAGAGAGAGAAAGAAGGAGATAGCAGACCTGGCTCTCAAGAGGAGACATGCTATGTTCCCACTGTAGACAA